>NW_026020402.1:1915469-2214078 GCF_900185275.1 Solanum verrucosum
AATTGATGTCAATCGTTTCATCTATCAATGCTAATTGTTCTAACCTTGATTTAACCCATTCCGTGTCTTCAATTTGTGCTTCGACAATGATCGAAGAGAAGGGATTTCAACTTCTTCTGGGTATGACAGCCTCATTTCGTAAACCAATAAGTAAGGAGTTCACCGATTGACGTACGAATAGTCGTGCGGTATCCCAAGAGAAAATGGTAGTTTTTCATGCCACTGTCTAGATCCTTGCACCATTCTCCTAAGAATCTTCTTGATTTTTATTTGTTGCTTCAACATCCCCATTTGCTTTGGGTCGATAAGGGGTTGAATGTGATGAACAATTTTAAATTGCTCACAAACTTCCTTCATCAGGTGGCTGTTGAGATTCACTGCATTGTCTGTAATAATGATTTTGGTATGCCGAAACGACATATGATGTTTGAATGAACAAGTCCACCACTGCTTTCTTGGTGACTGATTTAAATGTGACAGTTCCACCCATTTGGTAAAGTAGTCGATGACAACTAAAATAAACTGATGCCCATTAGATGTTTTCGGCTCAATCGGCCAATAACGTCCATTTCCAAGCCACAAAAGGTCACGGAGCAGACATAGGATGCAACTCTAAAGGGGGTGAGTGAATCAAGTCGCTATGAATTTGGCACTGATGGCACCTGCGTACAAATTGAAAGCAATCTCGCTCCATGGTCAACCAATATACCCTGCCCGGATAATCTTTTTGCTAGAACATAACCATTCATGTGAGGGCCACAACCCCTGAATACACCTCATTCATAATTGTTTCTGCTTCTTGAATATTCACACATCACAATAGATTCAAATCTGGAGTCCTTTTATATAAGATATCGCCACTCAAGAAGAACCCATTGGCGAGTCGCTAATAGTTCTTTTTTTATCTCTATCAGCATGTATTGAATATTCTTTAGCTTTTAAAAATCGTTTAATGTCGTGATATCAGGGCTCACCGTCTGGCTCTACTTCAATTATATTGCAATAACCATGTTGACCCTTAACTTAGATTTCCAACGGGTCAATATAGGTATTACCCGGGTATGGAAGCATCGAGGCTAGGGTGGCCAAAGCATCAACTAACTCATTGTGAAACCTAGGAATGTACCTGAATTCAATGGACTTAAATTTTTTGATGAGGTTTTCGAAACATTGTTTGTAAGGCATGAGTTTAATGTCTCGAGTCTCCCATTCGCCTCGAGCTTGTTGAATAGGCAAATCGAAATCCCCCAAAACCACCAACTCATGCACATCCAGATTTATTGCCATATTCAAACCCATGATGCAAGCTTCATATTATGTTGTGTTATTGGTAGAAAAGAATTGAAGTTGTGCTGTGGCAGGATAATGACATTCGTTTGGTGAGATAAGAACTTCTTTTCTAAGCATTGTTTGTAAGGCATGAGTTTAATGTCTCGAGTCTCCCATTCACCTCGAGCTTGTCGAATAGGCAAATCGAAATCCCCCAAAACCACCAACTCATGTACATCCAGATTTATTGTCATATTCAAACCCATGATGCAAGCTTCATATTATGTTGTGTTATTGGTAGAAAAGAATTGAAGTTGTGCTGTGGCAGGATAATGACATTCGTTTGGTGAGATAAGAACTTCCCCAATTCCTACTCCATTTTTGTTGACAGCCCTATCAAAATATAATTTCCACACGTGACCATCATCAGGAATTTCTTCCTCAATAGAGTTGATTTCTTCATCAGAGAAGTATGTCCTTAGGGGCTCGTATTTGTCATCGACCGGATTCTCTGCCAAATGATCGACCAACACTTGTGCTTTCATGGCGGTGGAGTGACATAAATAATATCAAATTCCGTAAGCAAACTCTGTCATTTTGCCAACCTACATGTTGGCATGGATTTTTGAAAAATTATATTTCAAAGGATCCATTCGAGATATAAGATAGGTCGTGTAGGACAAAAGATAGTGTTTCAATTTTTGGGAAACCTAAGTCAAAGCACAACAAGTCTTTTCTAACAGAGTGTACTTTGCCTCATAGCTTGTGAACTTTTTTGCTCAAATAATAATGGCTTGTTCCTTTTTCCCGTAATGTCATGTTGTCCTAAAACGCAACCAAATGAATTATCCATTCACTGAAAGATAGAATAATGGCCTCCAGGTTCTGGTGGACCAATACCAGAGGGTTTGCTAAATATTCCTTAATTTTGTCAAAAGCCTCCTGACACTCACTTGTCCATTTGATACGTCCTTTTTTCAACAACTTGAATATCGGCTCACATGTGGCGGTGAGTTGAGCAATGAACCTGCTGATATAGTTTAACCTTCCCAGAAAACTCATGACTTAGTTTTGGTTTTTGAGGTGGCAATTCTCGAATGGACTTTATCTTAGAGGGTCCAATTCAATGCCTCTTCGACTAACTATAAAACCCAAAAGTTTGCCAGATGGCACTCAAATGCACATTTAGCTGGATTAAGCTTGAGGTTGTACTTTCTCAATCTTTCGAAGAATTTCTTAGATCACGCACATGGTCGCTTGCGTTCTAGATTTAATGATGACATCATCGACATATACCTCAACTTCTTTATGCATCATGTCATGGAATATGGTAGTCATAGCTCTCATGTAGGTTGCTCGCATTTTTCAGACCGAATGGCATGACTCTATAACAATATGTACCCCATGGGGTGGTGAAAGCAGTTTTTTCTGCATCTTTTCATCCATGAGAATTTGGTGATATCCGGCGTAACAGTCCAAAAAGATTGAATCTCGTGTTTGGCACAATTATCAACCAGGATGTGAATGTTGGGTAATGGAAAATTGTCCTTTGGACTTGCTTTGTTTAAATCTCTGTAATCAACACAAACTCTGATCTTCCATCTTTCTTTGGCACTGGCACAACATTAGCCAACCATGTAGTGTATTGGACAACTCTGATCACATTTGCACTTAGTTGCTTCATGATTTCCTCCTTAATTTTATCGCTCATGTCTGTCTTAAACTTTCTCTGCTCTTACTGGATAGGTGGAAAATCAAGATGTATTGGAAGTTTGTGAACTACTAAATCAGCACTTAAACCCAGCATGTCAACGTAGGACCAAGCGAAGACATCTTTGTATTCAAATAAAACTTGAATTATGTCGTCTCGAATGTTCTGATCAACATGAATACTTATCTTTATTTTTGTCACTTCTTCAGGAGTTCCTAAATTAACCGTCTAAGTTTCACTTAAATTAGGTTTAGGCTTATTTTCAAATTGATCCAATCTTTTTTTATTTCTTCGTATGATTCATCTTCATCATATTCGTCAAACTTTGGATTCATTGTTTCGAGATCAGATAACTTTTTAGGATCTACCTGTAAACTCTGCATGCATGTCATATTATTAAAGTCGACTTTAACGTAACAGAGAAGATGATTGAATATGATTGTGAAACTAGAACTTCATTGCGTTAAATGGGAAATGATAGAAGGGTTAACACCAAAGTGAGACAACTAGAAGGTTTGACTTACAACCTTGAGAATAATCCAAATAGATAAATTAAAAGCAGCAAAATAAATTACCAAGACTCCCTCTTTGTAGGGAGAGGAGTGGCTTCCCAGTTGTTGAGTTGGACATTCGGGCCGACGAATTGCACCTCCATATGACTAGTGCCTTCACCCATCTGAGTCATGTTTACGTCATAAAATATTTCCTTGATACCTTGACATATTTCATCCACATCATTCTGGATAGAGAAGTCTGGACTTGGTTCACCTCGAGATTTAACGAAAGATTGAGCAATATGAGGGATTGGCTTCAACAAATTCCAAACATTTCTTTTACGATATTTTGCTCATTTTCTATCAAATCTAGTTGGATTGAAACCTAAACCGAATGTCTCTTGATTACCCATCGGATTGATGGGATCTACATTTTCTTGCAAAGACAACCACAGTCCCTTTCCAGGTTCATAGTCATTTTGTACCATCTATGACACACCATGACTAAAGCATACGATAGATGAGGTTGTGGTATAGGCTTCCCTACCTGAAACGACCCCAAAAATGCCCGACAATGTGCTTCGGAAACACCTATAATTGTAATTTCCATATATCTCAAAATCCGTGCATAATTTCGGAAATTCGACTTCATATTCTTATTCAGGGGGTAAAATTGAGTGGGAAATGGGTCTAACCCGAATTTTAGAGCAACCGTATCAAAATTCGAAAATCGCAAAAAATGCGATTTTCAGGGTCAACTTTAAAGAGGCATATCTCTTAGCACACAAGGAACTGGAAGGGCCACTACCTATTAAATTAAAGCCCTTCGAGTTATCTTTCCAATGCAATTGGTTTCACCTCATTCGAGTTAGGATGAAGGAGTTATGATCATTTTCGTAAAACCTGTCCGGGCAGAATGCAATTTCCAGTAAGCTACGTTACTGTAGCGGCTGGGACGTTTTTCTTTTATAAAAAAAGGATTGTCCCATACTTAGTTATATTTCTTTCTAGCTTCAAAACACTCAAAAACACTCTCTAAACCCTCTCCAAAATTCCACCAAGATCTTCAACCAAATTCAAACATCTCAAGTTCTAATTCCGGATTCAAGACTCAATCTCAAGCTTCAATTCTCCATTCCAATCTTCATCAAGGATTCTCCAAAGTTGAGGTATGTGGGTTGATTGTGGAAACCTTCCTTTCCACAAGTCCAACCATTTATCCTCTATTTTACTTCAAGTTTATGGGTCCTTATGATCATTTATGAACTCTTGAATTATGGAATTACTACTACACATTCTATTATGGTCTATTTTTGCATATTATCATGAAATGGAATTATTATGTGATGTTTATGGTTTTCATGCTTCCATGATCAAATTATGAAGGTTGATATATATATGTATGTTGTTGGTGGGCTGATTTATATGTATTTCGGAATTGGTTGGACTTAGTACTCTTGACAATATTTCCACCATGTGTTTGATAAAATGCCATTTATAGAATTCATAGGAAATGGAAGGTCCAATGTACATCCTATGAGTCGGATGATTACATAATTATTGAAATGATGATGAAAGGGATACATGTATATGATTTTCTCAATATAGTGTTGTGAGTCGACCAAGCCTAGTACGGGGGGGTAGTAGGCCTGTATAACCGTATCGAGGGGTTGGTACCTTGGTTGCCTAGTATGGGGGGTAGTAGGCCCGTATAACCATATCGAGGGGTTTGTACCTTGGTCCTAGCTCGGGGGGTGGTAGGCCCGGGTAACCACATTGAGGGGTTTGTACCTTTTTCGCCTCTCCAAGGGGGTGGTAGGCCTTGGAAAATACTATATTGATGGTCACTAGCCACACATGTACTACATCCCACTAAATATGATTTTTATGTAAGCATTATTATACATATCATTTCATTAATATGCTATTTATCGGGTATGATTATGCATTTTTCCTATGATGTCCAACTATTGTAGCATTGCATTGCATCCCATATACTTAGTACATTCAAACGTACTAATGCATACTCTATGCCTACTGATGTCACCATGTAGGGACCGGAGCACCGCTTGACCATCATCCTCCGCGTGGCTAATACGATTTCCTATCAAGGTTATTGGTGAGTCCTCCATTCAGGGGACGTTGCTCATGATCTTTTGCTATGTATAAGACTTTCTTTTTAGTTATGTTTTTGACTATGAGGGTGAGCCCGGGTTTGACTTGGCCCCCGCTAAGTACTCATGTTTAGAGGTGGTGTTCGACAAGTTGTGTTTTATGCTGAGCTTGACTCATCTATGGTATTTATGTATCATTCCCTTTTTTTTTTCTTGCTCCCTTAGTCCCGATTTCCCCTTGATTATGTTTATCGCTTATGGTCATTTTATTGATTCCGCGACCAAGGATGTGTAATGATATGCTATGAGGCTTGTTTGGAGTTCCTTCGGGTTCCCCATTCGCCGGTCACGTCTAGGCCCTAGGCTTGGGTCGTGACACTACCGAAAACTGATTGACTGTTATAATCTCAAAAGCTTGATAGTCGAGGGATTCACAACCACTTTTGGCCTCAATTCATGGTATTGAAGGATCTTGGGTAATTGGGAGATCATCTTCACCATGGACGATGATTCCAGTTTATCATGCTCAAACTTGACCACTTGGTGCAGAGTAGACGGCACAGCTCTAGCCAGGTGGATCCATGGACTACCCAAAGTAGATTGTAAGAAGTATCCATGTCTATTACTTGGAAAGTGATTCTGAACTCTACTGGTCCAATTGTAACAGTTAAGTATATTCACCAAGAGTGACCCATTTTGCGCCATCAAATGCACGCACACAGACATTGTTAGTATGAATTCTATCCATGTTGAATTTCAACCTTTGTAGAGTAGAAAGAGGGCATATGTTACACCTGATCTCGATCGACCATGACCCTCTTCACATTTCACGGTTAAATGTAACGCCTTATTATGCCCATATCCTTCCAAAGGCAATTCATCATCAGCGAAAGTGATTTTATACCTCAAATATTCGGTTGGCCATTTTTTCCAAGTGACCCACCGTGATACTTCTGAGATATGTGCCTCATCAAGATTCTGGTCAAAGCTTCACGATGCTCTTTAGAATGTATGAGTAATGACAACAAGGATATCTGAGTGGGTGTTTTCCTCAATTGATCAATAACAGAATAATCTTGATCTTTTATCTCTTTTAGGAACTTTTCAGCCTCTTCCTCAGTGACGGATTTTTTAACTGGCAACTGATTTTCTTTAGCTTGTTTGTCTGTTCTTAATTATTCTGGAGCATAACACCTCCCAGAACGAGTTAATCCTCTTGTTTCATTTGTCTCTTCAACAATCTCTTTTCCCTTGTGGGTAACAACGACTTTGTCGTAATTCCATGGAACGGTCTTGGTGTTTGTCATCGAAAATTGTGTTGCAATTTGTATCACAACTGGCTCTTTCACACTTTCTTGATTTTGGATCAAATGTTCAAAGCTTACCAGGAATGTATAATTTTGGTCCATTCAACGGTACTTCTCATCTTTTTACAGCTCCAGGGACATACAACACTAGTTTTCTCAAGTCTCCAAAATTTGAATTTGCACCATTCACAATTATTGGTGCCTTTTGTATGGGTTCTAAAACCATACTCGACTCTTCTTTTGAATCCCTGCTTTCCATTTTTGTTCTATATGTTTGCTCACAATCTTCATAAATGTCTACCATCCCCACAACATGCTCCTTATTGTGAGCATGGAGTGGATTATTGGTGACATTTGGCGCCTCCTCATTGCGTATCTCAATTACCTTATCCTCTATCAACTTCTCAATGACTCTTTTAGAGTCCAACAATTCTCTGTGCTATGACCTGGAGTGTTAGCGTGATACTCACATATAACAGTTGGATCAAAGCCTCTTGCATTCGAATTGACAAAATAGGGATTGACAGGTTCAACCAATCTCAATTGTACTAATTTTCGCAACAAACTCGTATATGACTATCCAATTGGGGTAAAGTTTTCTTTCCGACCTTGTTCTCTTGTATAATCCATCCGGTGACGTGGATTATAGGGTGCCTAAAAATTTTGTTGTTGGGGGCGAGAACCTTTTGGGGCAGGTGCCCACTATTGTTGGCGCTGAGTAGGTCAAACATATGCTTGAGTATGAGAACTGCATATTAGGATGGGTAATAATGTTGAGGAGAATTAGATTGTTCTTGTTGGACTTGAACATAAGGGTGGTTCATGCCCATTTGAACACCTCTCGATCCAGATGTCATCATGGACCCTTCCTCCTTCCTTTTTCGATTTACAAAATTACATGACCCGCTTTGTATTGCTTGTATGGTAGCTCTAATGGCTGTCTGCCTTACAATTTTACCCAATTTTATGTCGTTCTCTACCATTTCTCCGATATTAATTGCTTCGGCGAAAGGCTTTCCCATTGCAGCGAGAAGGTAACGAAAGTAGTCAGGTTCTTGTGCCTGGAGAAAAACATCAATCAATTCATAGTCTTTCATCGGCTGTTTGACTCTAGTCGCTTGCTCCCTCCATCTTATGGCATATTCCCTAAAGCTTTTAGATGATTTTTTCTTCATATTAGCTAGGGACACACGTTAGACTTTTTCCAAAGTAAGCCATAAGAAGTTCTTTTTTTCCTTCAGCTCCCCTTAGCTGATTACAAAATCTTTTCAAATGAGCCACTGGGTCGCCATGACCATTATACTTATCAAACTTTGGAGTTTTGAAACCTATAGGCAAGTGAACATCTGGAAACATGCATAAGTCCTTGAACGAGACACTTTTGAGTCCTCCCAGCCCTTGCATATTTTTTATGTTTTGCTCTAAACTCCTCATTTTTCTTGCAATTTCTTCATGATCCTTGTCCTTAAAGGTTTTTTCAACCTCGACGGTGGAATTGTATTGATGAGTGTGGTGGTAAGAATTAGGAATTTTGACAGTCAATTTAGTGGCCTGACCTTGGCCGTATTGATCTTTGGGTATAGGATCATCATTGGATTTTTGTACTAGTGTTGATTGAGGAATTGCATTAGTTTGCACAGTTGGCATGAAGAGTGGATTGTTCATCATGGGTGGATTCAACGGGTGTACCGAGGAAATTCCAGCAGTATTAGATGTGTTAACGTAAGGGTCAAATTCAGGTGGATAAATCGGGTCACTTGTTGAGACTTGAATGGGGAATGACATATTCACATTCAGGTATTCCCGAATTGAAGACGCGGGAGCCTGCCCATTCATCCAAGCTTTATACATTTCGGCCATCTGTTGTGTCAACATTTTGACCTCTTCTACAGATACTGACTCTTGTGCAACCATTTGATTTTGGACTTCATCATTTCCCGACTCTGTTCCGTCTTTGCGTGTCATTTTTACTTTCAATTTTGATCTTGTGTTATATTGATGAGATGCCAGCTCTCTTCACAAACCGACCACCTTTAAACTTTTCTCTCTTATATATAAAAACAAACGTGTTAGGATTCAACATTTTGCAATATTAATCACACATTGTATGTTATGCACCTAAATTATTCCTATTTCTACAATGAGTTTCGGAAGACTTTTATGTTTCATCACGGCTTTGGACGACTTGATTATGCCTTTTAGTCCCATACTTTACTCATCTGAATATTTTGAACGCATTTTGATCGAACTTGTTGAAGGTTGCCTACGTATCAGGTTAAACATGAATCAGATCATTACGTAGTCGTAAAGAAGAATTATTAAAAAAAAGAAAACACGACATTTATTTATCTTAACATGAAGACATCATTCAAATCAAAATGTTCTTAAAATAAATGATCAAAACATCAAAGTACTTAAAGATTGAAACAAACTTCGACAAAAATGAAAATAAAAGAAATAATAATAATAATAATAAAAATCCTTCTCCAATATTTCTCGATCATCAATTGCCCCTAGACTAGAGTAAACCTTGAACAAAGCCTTTGGCAGATGTGGGGTCAGTACACGCGCATGTCGACCCAGGCTCTCATCACTCCGATGTAGATAAGCACCATAAACATCAATCAAGCTCTCTGTTAGTTGAAGCACTTGTCCTTTGGCCTCCTCCATATTCTCGTGACAATTCTGCAACCATTCTTGAGTAGTACCAACCGTGTGGGTCAAATCCTCTTCATGTGCCTGAAGCTCTTCGATTTGATTATGAAGTTCTTCACGCTCCCCCATCCATTGGTTTCTCTCGATCGCGACTTCTGCTTGATACAATGTGAAATGCTTTGCTATGTCTGTTTCTCGTCCCATCGAAGCTTTTAAATAATTTTGTAGTCTAGCTTGTGTGTGCATTAAGAGGGACTTTTCTTTTTTATACTCCTCCTCTTGTTGCTCCATAACGCTTGTGAAAATGCCCAAATCCTCATGTAAATTCGAATGGTGGATTGATGTTCCTCTTCAAACCTTTTCTAAATCAACCTAACTCTCTCTTTGAATATTGCATCACATTGAGCCAACTCTTCTCTAGCATTCTTTAGATCATTACTGAGGATATCCAGAGTAGACCTGTAATTTCTTTCCACCTAGAGCCAAGCTTGCTTGATTCTGACTTCAATTTCCTCTTCTCGATCTCTGAGTTCTCGCGCTGATCCTTCGGGCATTACTTTGAGGGAGGCTTGATTAAAAAACCAATAGAGGTATAAGGGGTCTACTTCTCCTTCAACACGATCGTCTACCATAGCTTTCGAGCTTAAAGTTCAACTACTACCCCAAATATTTTGAGCTTCTGATTCTCGATCTCGATCTTCAGACGACACCTCCCATACGAAACTTTGTGTATCCTTGGCCCTAGGTAAGATTTGTCTTTGTCCTAGTTGGCGTAGCACCCGAAGGAGTATGTATGGTTTGAATCTTCGAAGGCCTGTCAGAACAAAGAATGGACGATAGGAAGACATAACAATTACCTCACTCGCAGGGAACCAATGATAGTTCCATGTAATATCAGATGCAGTTAATTTTAGAAGATAATGTCTCCACGCTTTGACACCTTTTGGCAATTTGTCTACTAATTCCTTCATCCTGTCTGGGTGGCTCAAAATATAATTCGTCCATTCAGATTTGAAATCTGTCACAAAACGATAGCGATACAAGTGCTCCAAAAACCACATTTACAATAGAATGCTGCAACTTTCAAAAAAAGTCTTCTCCTTCCATACATTTAGTCAAAGCACGATAAATGTCAGCCAACATCATTGGCAAGATAGTGGATTTCTTTTTCTTCATCATAACAGCGACTATTCCCGACAGACGAATACTGATTTTTTTATCTTTTCTTGGAAAAATCATGGTTCCCAAAAAGGCCACCATGAATGCTTCTTGTCTATGCTTTTCCCAAGTAGGGATGTGTTGCCTATTTTTAAGTTGCTTCTCGTAGTCTGAAAATTCTTCTTTCTTTTCATATTTTGAGTATAGAAATTCCAAGGAAACCAACTCATTATCGAAACACTCCTTATGAGGATAGATGATGTGCATTTGTTCTAAAATTTTGTTCTCACTGACGCTTCTTGGGGCTATGAGTGTTTTGCTTCGGAGATCCTTGTATAATCCTGTGAAACCACCCAACTCCTCCAATGTAGGCGTCAACTCAAAATCGCTAAAGCGAAACACATTGCTTGTAGAATCCCAAAAAAGGATCAAAGCCTCGATCAAATCTGTTAGGACTAAATCTCATGATATCTGTGAGAAAATCAAGATGTTTGAATATCTCAGTTCGCCTAAACTCATGCATATCGTTCAACCAAGCCATGAGTAGTGGTGGGATTTTATTCGTGATCATGAACTTTAGGGGATCATTGACCATTTCGACTGCTTCATCTCTTGGTCTTTTATCACATCTCATAGATCTCATGATTACCTGGTTAGGAAAAGAAACTCGCGATTTAAAAAATGAAATTTTGATCATTCGAAATCATTCGTCGGAGTAGTTATAAAAAATATAAAAAAATATGAAAAATGAATCATAATGCCTAAAGTGGTCATTCTTTCAAAAACGACTTTTGTTGACTTCCTTAGAAGAAGCCTAGGTTGTTTATGGAGAGAATGACCGGATAAAGAGATAATTTTGACAAGTGAATCATGAAGAAGAAAAAGAAAAGAAAAAGAAATAAAAAGAAGGTGGACATGCACTATTTGAAACAAATTTGAAGACATACATATATATATAATAAAAAAAAAATTGTACATGCATTATTATTTTTTATTATTATTTTTTTTTAATTATTATTTTTTTTTTTTGTAAAAACTTGATGTTTTGATAAAAGCGAGAGTACAATTGAGGGTTATATATATATATATATATATAATATATTATTTTCGCTTTGTTTATCTTGAATTATTTGCTGAAAGTGGGTAAAAATAGACGTTTTTTCTTTTAGTCAATTATTTAAAGTCGGTCATCATTTGTTATAGTCTTCCACATGATTCAACAAGTAACACAAAAATGTACATGATGGTCTCAAGAAAAGGTACATGTCCTAGACAGACCCGGCCCCCATGCCGAGTCTTGCTAAGTTAAATGCACATGATGCAGATAAAACGGAACCTAGTAAGGATATCATGTCTGAAGGTTTCAATTCTACTAAGGTTGAACTTGTGGAGAAAGGTATCTAGACTGGCTGTAAAACGAGCGGACAACTCGAGTTAGGGAGTAGCAACGTACCGGTAGCAGTGCTTTCCGGCTTTGTGCATGAGTGCTCCTTATTCTAAACATGTGTGACTAAAAATCCTACACAATGGACCGAAGATCCACTGGCTATCTTGACAGAAGTTGGGTGCGCAGTTGCAATTCCCATAATTATATTATAGAAGACTCAGAGGGTGCGCGAGAGAAGACAGTTATAATGCAATTCAAATAATATTAAAATAGTAAAAAAATGTAAACAATTAACACATTCAGCCAACAAATACAATATCCAAAACATAAATGAAGAAATAAATAAATAAAGTCATACACAAGTCAATATTTACAAGCTCGAATTCTGGTTATTCCCCAACAGAGTCGCCATCTGTCACGCCCCTTTTTTTCCCTCAAAATTTAAATGTATGTTTTGAAAGAAAAAGGTTTTCCAATTAAAGTGACATTTTGAAAAATGATTATTTTATTGTTCAGAGTCGTCACTTGAAATTGAGTTTTGGTGTTCCAAGTCACCTTGTTTAAATCCCTAATCAAAAGAAAATTTTGACTCTTTATTTTATTCGGTCTGTGAAAACAAAGATTGGGTAAGGAATTCTGTTGACCAAGGGGAAGGTATTAGACACCCCTCGAATCTTGTGGTTCTAGCACGGTCGCTTCATTGACTATATATGAC
This sequence comes from Solanum verrucosum, assembly GCF_900185275.1. Lineage (NCBI taxonomy): Eukaryota > Viridiplantae > Streptophyta > Magnoliopsida > Solanales > Solanaceae > Solanum > Solanum verrucosum. The sequence continues at coordinate 1,928,280 of NW_026020402.1, forward strand.
TTAAATTAATTTTCGAATATTGTAGTATTAACTTATTAATAAAAGTTATTTACCTCATTATTTGATTTATTTTAAACCTATTTATATTATATTAATATATGTTCGTTAATTAAAAAAAATGTATATCACATAAATTTATTCAAACATAATAAAGTAAAGTTAATAGATAGATATTTATAAATCTTGAAATGTTTTGTAATTTCTTTTCTTCTCCTTTTCTTTTAATGTATTTGTGTTTATTTATTTTTATTGTGGATAGAAAATATATAGGTATCTAATTGCAAGGAATTAGAATTTGTGTAGGATTGAGATTTTTTGAGTTTGAGTATTTTAGGATTGTATTTTTTTTTAGTTAGATTTAAAATAGAAATAAATTTTTATGTGATTTGGAATTAGTTTTAGCAAGAAATTCTAAATAGATTAGGACTATTTTTAGAAAGATTTTTCCTTCTTAATTTTTAATTTCTTTTTTTTTCTTACTTTTTTATGTTTTGGTTTTATTAATTTATATTTTTTTTTAAAAAAAATTTCATTCCGTCTCTTTGTATTTTTTTCTTACTTTTTTTTTATTTCTTTCTACTTTATTCTTTATTTTTATATTTTTTATTCTTTTTGGACATTCTGTTTCTCGTCTTCTTCTTCTTTTTTTATTGTTTATTTTATTTTATTGTTTTAATCATCTTTTTTTTTTTTACGTTTTTCGTTTCCTTTTCTTTATATATTTTATTATTATTATTATACTTTTTCATTTTTACATTATGTTCCTTTATTTATTTTTTGTTCTTCTTATTTTTTTGGTTAAATTTTTTATTTATTTCTTTTACGCTCTATTTTTTATTATTATTCTTTTCAGTTTGCGTTTGTTCTGTTTTTATTTTTATTTTTTTTCTTATGCTTTCACATTTTTAAAAAATTAGTTTTCCTAATTATTCATTATTTATTTTTTACCCTAAATCTCTAAATAAGTATTCATATATCCTCTTAATTATATATCTTAATAATTCGAATTTAAGTGATAATCATCTTAATACTTATTCTAAAGGCAAACTATTTTTTTATCAAAATAATATATTAAAAAAAAACTAAAACACATTCCTCATAGGTTTTCTAAAGCACTAATCAATTAAATTTCAGTTTATATCCTAATCTAACAAGTCTACAAATAATTTCAACAAAATTTTCTTAAGTGAAAAATAAGGTCCAAGAACATTAGCTATTCAAAATTAAATATCACGAAACCAATTTCAATATTAAATGCATCTAAAGAGCATAAGACAATAATAAAAAAATGTATGATACATCTTTTATTTTTTTTATTTTTTATATTATTTTTTAAGCAAGAAACGTCTTCGGTTCCGTTTTCCTAAGCATTCGTAAATTCTCAAAAAAAAAAAAAATCACAAGTATTGGAATCGAGTTTTCGTACATGCGATTCAAAGAACTTCATATTATTGGAATCGAGTTTTCGTACAAGTACTCTATTTAACTCATGCAAGGATTTAGAGTTACCTCGCTGCGAAAATTAATACCACAAAAACAACTGCTACGATCTACTGATTTCCAAAGTTAATAGCTAATATTAACTTTAAAGAGCCACGAATCCGAAACCTTGAGCGAAACCTTGAACGCTGACTTAATTTTCAAAATAAAACTCACTTTTATTATATTTTTCTCTCTGTGTTTCTGTGTATTTTTTTTTCTCGTTGTATGTATTTCTGTGTGTCTGTGTAATTTTTTTCTCGTTGTATGTGTTGAGTGTGAGTCTGGTGCTAATTAAAAGGAATGTGATGGAGTGGGAATAGGATTTAATTTAAAATTTAGTTGAGAATTTTAGGGTTGAGATAAAGGAAGAAAAATAAAATAAAATAACAATATAATATTAATAAAACAAAACAAAACACAAAAAATAAAACAAAATAAAAACAAAAAGGAAGAAGAATAGACGTGTGTATGGAAGAAAAAAAAAAAGAAAAATCGTGCAAGTTGCAACATATGAGGGGAAAAACAAAAATTAAATGGGGGAGGATATTTAGGAAAAAATAGTTATGGAGTTTGAGGATAATTATGAAAAAGGGTAAGGTAATTTGAAATTGTTAGGACTCTTCTTTTTATCTTTTATTATTATTATTTTTACTTTTCCATGATATATACAACTGTTATTATTTTTTTAGACTAGATAAAAGTTGAAAGATTAAAACAAAAATATGTTAAATTCAAAAGCTTTCTTTATTAAAGTTTAAACATAAAGTGAGCTTATAATTTGTTGTAATTTTTAGTTTATTTATTTTTCATTTATTTTAAATATAACCCTACTGAAATATCAAAATTGAATGTAAAATCTTTATGTTTTGGTAAAAAATTAGGTGTTCACAGGTCTTCCTAATCATCCACTTATTTTTTGTTTCAAAAACCTCCCGCTGTGGAAATTATCGTAAACGTACCTGCAGTATCCAAGGAAAACCCAATGGAATATATGCAAATTGATTTAGACTTTGACTTTACACATAGGAAAAGGTATCTACAAAAGTTGCATAAGTACTTTATATTTTTTGTGTTTTTTATTTAGTGTTTGATGGATCCGTGTTTGATATTTGCATTGAAGTCCTAATTCAGATTCGTGCTGAGTTGGGTTCCATTCGAGCAATATCGCTCCCTATTAAGGATTGTTAAAAGAGGAACAACTCTGCACGCATAATTACTGTATATCAATTATATATAATAAAGAGAACTTTTAAACCAGAATTGTAAGAAGGAAACTAGAGATGTGACTTGTATGTTTCCACCTGTTTATGTAGTGCCTGTTTGACCCTAAATGCAGAAATAAAAAAAATAAAAAATGGTTATATTAAATTCCCACAAAATTACTTTTACAAAAAACAATTCTATTATTTGAAATCTTTTTAGTATTTAAAATGTTTCATTTATGTAGTATTTTCTGGTTTTCTTTCATAATAATTCTTTTGTGTAAAGTTATTATATTCATTTACAAATTTTATTTCTTTAAACAACTCAATGTTTAAAAAAAATGGCTGGAGAGTTAATTAAATATAGAATGAAAGGAAAACGTGGTGATTAAAAAATAAAAGTTACACCACGAAAACAGATAAGATATAAATATACTGATGCCAATCATGCCATACACTTAGTTAGGAAATCAACAACAACATATTTGAGTGGAGAAAGAGGTGCGTGCCACACAATCTTAATAGTTCAGTTAGTTGGTTACCTGAAATTTCACCTTAATGGTGAGGGTTCGATTCCCTCCCCATTATCCCTTCCCTTACCCCCAAATTTTTAAAGAAACACATATTGGAGTAGGAAAATGGTGCAAGATTTTAGTGTTAGGTTTCAAGACCTAAGTTACTGCCTTGAAATGTTATCAACTTTGAAGTAATCTCTTTGAAGCCAACGATATATCCAGAACAAAATCTCTATCTCATAAAAATATAGGTTAAGATATATGTGCATCTTATACATTTCATACCTCATTTATAAAGTTATATATATGGAGTATATTGTTGGAATGATCAATGGTTTGAATTTTGAAATACAGTCAATCGCAACCAATTGGATCTGAGGCGTAATCGACAGTACATATGAAACTGATTTTTTCAAAATACCTTTAATCTTGTGGCCTTAAACATGTTTCATGGAAACTGAAATTAAGTGTTAGTATCAAAAACAGACTAAAAAAGAGAACAAGTCATTCTCTTTAAGACCAAGGAATTAATAATTATTTTGGAGTAGCTATTTTTAAGGTGGACAATTGACATTTAGCGGGAAAAAAAAGAGAATTCTTTTTTAGCATGGGCCATGGGCAGTTATTGATGCGATTGATACTTATCAGTAGCGCAATCATTAGGTATTGAGCACTATTTTTGTCCAGACATGAGCTACGACACCGCCAAAGAGGTAAATTAAAGCTTCTTGTACGCCACATAAAAATCCATCCGATTATCCTACACTTGTTATATACTGTTGCAAAATTCTGCAAGAGAAGCTGCATTTGATTTCGTCGTACAGGACATGATCCAATAAAATTGAAACCATACAGAGTGCTAAAATTAATTAGAAGATGCGGAGCATGGCGAGTTCAGTCTCATCCAAAGGCATTGCTGCCATTGTTGGTGTGGGCCCAAAACTCGGCCGTTCAATCGCCCGCAAGTTCGCCCACGAAGGCTATACCGTTGCTATCCTTGCCCGTGACTTAGGTTCGTGTTCTCTCTTACATCTATCTTTTTGGTAGAAACGGATCTAGAGTGAATTCTGTAAGTTCAATTAAATTCATTATTTTTTAGTTGAAGTTTGTAAATATCATGTATGCAAAAACATATATTCATTCAATTGTCATTTGGTATATATATGACTAAATCAAGAGTCACATGATTTTAATAGTGCAATTTAGTAATTTATTGGTACAGGTAGACTATCAAGATTTGCTGATGAGATAGCTAGAGAAGAGAAAGCGCAGGTGTTTGCAATCCGTATCGATTGTTCAGATTCTCGAAGCATAAGAGAGGCATTCGAGGGAGTTCTATCACTTGGCTTTGTGGAAGTGTTGGTTTACAATGCACACCAACCAACATCTTGGCACCCAACAAACTTCACAGACATTAAAGTTGAACAATTTCAGAAATCTCTCGCTGTCTCCTCCGTCGGCGCCTTTCACTGCGCTCAACAGGTCTCTTCTTTCTTCTTCTTTTTTACATACCACATATTCCTAATTATGTACGTACGTGAGACAAATTTTAATTCTATACATCAATTCAAAATTCAAATTAAGTACCACTGAACAGCATGATCACCTTGTTTCAGTTTCTGGTTTCAAATTTTTGGTATTGAAAATGTCAGGTACTTCTAGGTATGGTGGAAAGAGGAAGAGGGACAATTCTTTTCACCGGTTGTTCAGCTTCTCTTAGTGCTATAGCCGGTTATTCTGAATTATGTACGTGATCATCATAATTAATTTTCTTTTACTTACTCTTTTCATTTTTATTTACAATTCAAAATTAGATGAATTAGGACTCAAATTAAACTAATGAAATTTGTTTGTGTTGTTTTCGATATGGATATGTCAGGCTGTGGAAAGTTTGCAATGAGAGGCCTATCCCAATGTCTGGCAAAGGAGTTTCAACCTCTTGGAGTACACGTGGCGCATGTCATCATTCACGGTATCGTCGGCGCACCCGCCCGGTTAGTCTGTTTGCTCTCTCTAAGATTCTATTTTTACTTCTTCTTCTTTTTTTTGGTTCTTTAAGATTCTACCTCATCTTCGAAAAGAAAATCTTCATAGTTTAATTGATTGATTATTTGAATTTTCATGAAAAGAGAGAAAAAAAAAAACAACATTCCACGAGATGCAAGGAATCCTTTAGCTGTAACAATGACAACTCATTCCTTTTGCTGGGATATTTTTTTGGGAATATATGTAGCTTATTCATAATCCCATAAGATTAGAGAGAGAAAGCAACATGGCATATATATGCTGTTCTACCTGACTCAGCATATAAAATATCTAACAGCTTATTTTGAAGAAAAAAAAAAGTGCTAAAAGAAAATCACTAGAAGTTGTTTGTGTTTGACCGATATATTCAAAGAAGCATCTTTAAACAACGGCTTTTCTCAAAAGTTTGAGGAAAATCTACTTCTTAGGTTCTGAAAAACCGTTTTTGCTATTTTTTAGAATCACTAATCTTCTTCCAAAAATTTGATCAAATACCTTAAGAAAAAAAGTACTTTTGACCTTCTAAAAACTTGATCAAAACGGGTTATTAAGAGCTATACATTTTTACCAAGAATGATACGTTTAATTACCTGTATTACCTTATAGATCATCTGATTTTAACTTAAAATGTTGAGTGTATTTATTATGAAGTTTATTATAACAGGAGGGCAATAGCGTCAAGTTCGCAACAGATGTTGTTGGTTGGGGAACAAGAGCAGCAACAAACCGGCGTATGGGCCGGAGAGGTGTTAATGGATCCAGATGGGCTGGCCCAGACCTACTGGCATTTGCATATCCAAGATCGATCTGCTTGGACCCAAGAGATTGATCTCCACCCCTCCAACCAAAGATACATCTAAAGATCAAATCAATAGTGTTATTAATTTTAGAGGTGTGAAATTAAATTATCCTCTATTTTTACTACCTTTTATTAACTACAAAAAGGGAATGATATGTGTTTTATAGACATTTTTTTATTATAAGAGTGTGAGTGATTTATTGTGAAATTTAGTTAATTTGGATTGGCAGTGTAATAAGAATAGTTATTGGATTTTACTTGTATACATTAATAATGTGGTTTTTTTTTTTGTTATTTTGCATATATATATTTTCAAATAGTTAGTTCGGTTTGTTACTGTTATTTTATTTGTAGGGGTAAGTGGCATAATAGTATAAAAAATTGTAGCTGTCAGTAACACCTTGTTTTGGATGGTTGTACATGATGTATTGTATTGTTAATTTAAATACAATATGTGTTTTTGATTGTTATTTAGATTTTATTGCATCGTATTGTTTAAATTCATCGTTAGGTAATATTTGTAACAATTGATTTGGTGTGATCACATTGTTATCCTAATATTTTGTCTCTATTTATTATTTAATAATCATATTTTTATCACTTATCCTACCTTTTCATAGTAGCTCTATCATGTATACATTACTTTTCTTGTAGGTTTATCATTCAACTTGTTGATATGTGACGTTATGTAAATAAAGGCGGAGCTAGGCGGGGTTCTTGGGTTTGGACGAACCCAGTAACTTTTCCGTAGATCATGTATTTGTACTAGAAAATTTATTGACGGTTTAGTGGCAAGGAAGGGATTGTGAAAATGTTTTTTATGCTAGAGTTGTGGGTTCGATATTAAAGGACCTTTTGATACTTTCTACATATATTTTTAATTTAACACCACAAAATTCAAGAGTATTCTTTATTTTTTAGAATTCCATATCAATTCAAAAGCAAATAAACCAATTAAAATGGAGAAAGTGTATATATATATATTATTTTATTAATTTTTTATTATTATTATTATTATTTTAATAAAAACATATAAATAAGTTAACGAATCCAATCCAATAGAAAAAAGGTTAATTACACATTTGGCTGGTTGCTAAAAAATAGTATCCTGTAGTAAAAACATTACCTAGCCAAATATATAAAAAGCATCACACTGTTTTGCTAAATATATATATAGGTAAATATTTTTATGATGAGTGGCTATTTATGTCACTTTCAGCGGGAAGAGAAGGCATATGATTTGGGGGGCATATGTTGCATGGTTAGAATAGGAATTCGTGTTGTAATAGAGAACACACAAAGGCACTTTCTTCGATAATCTACTTTCTCCGTCTATTTTTAATTATCACAATTTCCTTTTTTAATATCAAATGATAAAAACTTTAATTAATATTTTATAATGTATTTTTTCTCATACTGATATATAAAAAATTACAATTCATAGTACGTTTTCTACGGTGTTAAAGTATCTAAATTTTTTGTTTAAAAGTGATTGATGAGGAAACTCAAAAGAAAAAGAACCCATCGAGTGTCAAATGATATGTCATCTAAGATAGTACTCCCGTGTCTTTAATTACTTGTCCATTTTTCTTTTATAGTTGTCCCTAATTACTTGTTCATTTTGACAAATTAAGAAAGGACAAAATAATTACTTTAAAAAAGATAGAATTACTTGAAAATCTTAAATTATTTTTTTAATAGGTGTGTAAATTTAAAAGTTGACAAGTAATATGGCATAGGAAGTATTGAACAACCAAAACAAATAATTAGCCGTCATTTTCTGGTCCATCCTTTTTTTTTTTTTTTGTCGCTTAACGACTTGTAAATGATTACATTCATCAAGTCCATCCTCATTCCCAATACAGTATTTTGCCCTGGCTTTTCATTTTTGCTATTTCTTTTTTTTGTGAAAATTTCTAATATGATATATATTATATTAATATTTTTGAGTTATAGCAGTAGATTTAGACTTTCAAATTATAACATTAAAAGTTTCAGGTTGTAACAGATTATTAGAAAAAAAGGATATTTTTAATAATTAAAAACATTTGATTTGAAAAGAATAAAAAGATAAAAAAAATTAAAATAAAACGTTTCTGAAGGAAAAAATGAAAAAAAACGGAAATAGGGGTGGCAATTAAATTTGAATTAATTTAAGATAAATATTAATTAGCATGAATTAAGGAATTTCAAACTAATTAAGAATATTCAGTTTCCTTAATTCACTCCAATTTGTTAAAATTAATTTAATAATCTGATTTTCTCCATTTTTCTTTCACGTTCTCTCTCTTCGATTTTCTTCCAGAAATTGTAACTGGCGACAAATTGATTTTTTTTTTGTTTGAAAAAACCTATTTTTTTTTTGTGATGGACAGCTACGTATCAATATTAATTAAATATAGCGGAAGATGCGCTGCTTCAGGTGAGTATTTTTTAATTGTTTACCATTTTTATTTGAATTTCAGTGAAATAAAAAAAAAGTGAAACTGTAAATCGTCACGATATTGAATGTGATATGTTTTTTGTATATACAATACGTCTTGTTCATAATACTTATTAGTTGTTGTGAAATTGTAATATTAGGGATTTTCTTGGTAAGTTTCTATTTTTTGGTAGTAGTTTAGTGTCACCATATTATTGATTACTGGTTTTTTTCTTGGTAAGTTTCTGTAATATTATTGATTACTGGTTTTTTTCGTGAAAAAATAAATTAAAATGTATAGTTTTGAATGAATTTATTAGTGTAAGTGTAAGGAATTTGGTACGAAAGTGTATTCACTAATGTGAAAAAAGGTTATTTAGAATTTTGAATATGACAGTTGTTTTAAGTTGATATGAAAGTGTGTTAACTACTCAGTAAAAAAGTTTATTTTGAATTTTGAATAAGTGTATTAAAAATGTTTTAAGTTGGTATGAAATGTGAAATGTTATTGTTTATACAAGTTTTGTCAATTATGTATAAATTTGTGTGAAAGGAATGAACTATTTGGTATGAGAAATGTATAAATTTGGTATAAATGATGATTGTATGTATGAAATTTGTATTAAGTAGGTATGAAATCTGAATTTTCTTTTTTAATGATATATGTCTGTAGTTTACTGTCTAAATGATTTTTGTATGAAAAAATAATGACAAGTGTGTATAATTTTGTTTTTTTTTTTGTATTATGTAAGACTAATTGTTATTTTTTTTTAATGAAACATGGAAATATGTTGATTTTCAGATGGAGGGAATTATATATGAGTATTCTAGTCTTTATACTGGTCTAGTAAGTGTGATAACATCGCAGCTAATGATAGATGCTAATATTCACAATATAGAGATAAAATATATAGTTAGTGATAGATGTCCCCCTGTTAGTATCCACAATGATGTTGGTGTGCGAGTTTTTTTAGATCAAAAGAAAGCTAATGTAGATTTCTTTACGAAATATCCATTGTGCATAACTTTGAAGAATATAGCAATAGATAATCAGGATTCTGTAGTTGTTGTGGATATGAGACATTCTGATGTTAGTAGAACACTAACTAACTTTGATTTATACTCCAGCAACTCCATCCGCTTGATAGGAGTGAATTTAGATAAAGTTGTCGATGAAAATACTGATGAAGGAAATGGAGTAATCAGTGACCTTTCTAATTTATTTATAGCTGAAAATCAGATTTACAATGATAAAGAAACACTTATGGAGGTGATGCGACATTATGGAGTTGTGGAAAATTCAGATTTCTTGTGACTCGTTCTAGTTCATCTTGGTAAGGATTTAATGGATTGTTTGAATGTGTATTTTTTTTTAGTGTATTTGGTATATCAGTTTTTGATGGATTTTTTTTTTGTTTTTTATACAGTTATTACCTGAAGTGTCCTGCTGATAATTGTTCTTGGATGATGAACTCATCATGTTTGAATCAATCAAAGCTATTTAAAATCAGAAAGTACTGTGCGGAACACACTTGTTCCGTTAGAGATAGAGTGTATGCAAGGCGTCAGGGAATAACTGACGTAATAGCTGTTTTAATAATGGATAAATTTATTGATCCATCGACTGTATACACGCCAAAAGATATAGCGGAAGACGTGTTAAAAGTGCATGATGTTGCGCTAACATACATGCAGGATTGGAGAGCTAAAGAAAAGGCGATAAAATTGGTGCGTGGAGATCCAGTCGAGTCATATGCCAAACTTCCAGGTTTTTTTTTACAACTAAATTTTGTATTTTATATTATTGACTGAATTGGTGTGAATTTTAACAATGCAACAATCTAGCATGCAGTTTATTTACAGATTGAATTCCCATTATCCATTTGGTTTCCTTTCTGTATCCAATTAATATCCATTTTGTATCTAATTTGAATATAATTGGTGTCCATTTTGTATCCAATAGTATATTTGTTGTGTCGTAATGTTCAGCTATCTAATTATAAAATTAATTGTAAAAACTGAAAAACTTCCAGGTTATCTATACATATTGGAGCAGACGTATCCTGGTTCGATTTTAAAATTAGAAAGGACGAAATGTGACAAATTCTTATATGCATTTGTTGCATTAAAAGCATGTATTAGAGGTTGGAAGTATTGTAGGCCAATTGTAGTTGTTGATGGGGCAGCCTTAAGAGGCTCATATGGTGGTACAATGTTGATTGCATGCACTATGGATCCAAGAGGTATTTTTTGAATTTTTTACATTTATAATCAACAATAAATATGATATAAGATGTGTTTTAAATTTGTATGATGTTTTTTTTAATTAATGCATCAGGTCACATACTTCCACTTGCTTATGCCATAGTGAATTCTGAGAATGATGCATCATGGACCTGGTTCTTTGAACAGTTTAGGGAAGCATATGGAGAAAGGGAAAACATGTGTTTTATGTCAGATAGAAACGAGAGCAAATGGAAAGGGACTGCCAGAGTATATCCTGGATTGGAACATTTTGCTTGCATATGGCACTTATGCTGTAATGTTTTAAAGAACTTCCATAGGAATACTGAAGATTTGAATAAGCTATGTTTACAATGGTAAAGGCTTATACAATACAACAATTTGAGGCGATTATGCAAAGAATAGACCATATAGATCCAAGAATAAGAGATTATTTATATGATATCGGGTATAACAAGTGGTCAAGGGCTTATTCAAAATGTAAGCGAACATGGACCATGACTTCAAACATAGCCGAATCTTTGAATAATGTTAACAGGATAGCAAGGAGGTTGCCAGTGATTTCACTTCTTGAATTTATGAGGGTAACAGTTCAAAGATGGATTCATAAGCACAACGAGGAAGCTGCAAAAACTAGATCAGAGCTTACAAAAAAATATGACTTTATGCTCCAGAAAAGTATTGCTTTGTCTAGTAGTATGAGGGTATGATTTTTCCTTTATTCATTATTATTTAAATGTATTCATGTATGCAATTAGTATGATTATTGAATTAATTTAGTATAAATTGCCAACTAGAATAAACAGTGCATTAATTTGATATCCATTTTGTAACTATGATTCAAACCTTTTTTTGTGGCTTGTTTTTTTGTAACATCATTTTAATGATCAATATTTTTGTGTGTTGGGTAATACCATCAACAGTTGATATGCATGTTGTTGTTGAAGGGGTACATAGTAAACTTAAACACTAAGATGTGTAGTTGCGGAAGATTTTAAAATGATGAGATAACGTGTGGGCATGGAATAGCAGTTCTTAGATACAGAAGACTGCATGAAACATATTACTGCTCTTCTTTTTACAGCCTGAAGAATTTTAAAGACACATATGTCATCCCTGTTGAACCTCTCCCATGCGAGAGTACATGGGATATACCAAATAATATTTCAGAGCCTAAATTGATGCCGCCCGATCCAAAGAGAACAACAGAAAGACCGCAACTTGAACGTTGGAAGGGGTTTACTGATGTAAAATTCAAAAGGTCTAAAGTTACTTGCAATAGATGTTGTCAAGTTGGCCACAACAGGACGACATGTTCAAATTATCCTGTGCAAAAAAAATGATTATTTATTTGTTTAGACTATATAAAATTATAATTTTATTTTGTCTTTTAGACTCATGTTTTGTTTTATTATGAAACATAATTGGTGTGAAATGCATTATAACTAAGTGTTTAATATACTGTTCATTTTTTATACGCGATGCATTCATTAATCATACAAATTACATACTGTTGGAAATAAAATTTATTTCAGTTTAATATATAAGATAGTGTTAATATTACTGATAATTATACAAGGTAATTATGGAATGCATTTGGTATCCTGAGTAATTAATGTAGTTTATCATGAATATTAATTTGGTTTCCAACTGGTGTCCTCCTATAAATGAAATTAAAACAATCTTTATACCAATCTTATTCAGGTGTCATTCAAATACTAACTTTAGTTTATATCACACATATATATACCAACGAAAAATCAATTACATGTAAACATTCATTAATTTCGTATAAACATTCATATCATTTGTGTACTAATATTTTATCACAATTCATACAATATCCAACAATCAAACATTAAAGTCAGAGGCATACATATATTAATCAGATTTCATACACGTTTCATCCAAAAATATGTTTAGAATATAAAGTAAGCATAATGTGATATTTTTAGAAAAAATAATCAGATTTCATACACGTTTCATCCAAAAATATGTTTAGAATATAAAGTAAGCATAATGTGATATTTTAAGAAAAAAATCGCTAGTTTAACAATTAATCCAATTTCATACACGTTTGACAATTAATAGACAAATCACCATTTTCATACAAATTTAATAATTCATATCATATACACAATTAATAGAGAGTCACACCAATGTTAAAACACAATTCATACCATTATATCACAATTCATACAGTACCTAACGCTCAAACATTAATTTTTTGATACTAATTATACGACAAAGTTGGTTCATGATCTCTAAATTTGTATTATTTTTGAGTCTAGTTAGTAATACACATTAATATCATTAAGTCTAAATGTTGAATCAAATTGGTATGCAATCTGTATAAAATTGGCATCCCGTAAAATGGTATATTCAATGTGTAATATATCCCCCAAATAGTGAATCCAACTGGTATGATGTCACGACCGAAAAATGGACGTGATGGCACTCGTCTTAACCCACCAAGACAAGTCAGCCTAAAACTCAACCATTACAATAAAATGCGGAAATTTTTATAATAAACTCAAATATACCCCCAAAATCTGGTTGTCACGTGTACAAGCCTCTAAAGTATTACAATTGAATCAAAAGAAAAACACAAGTCTCATATGACATTGTTTCTAGAGTAGAACAAGATCATAAACAGGAGTAAGAAGGATCGCTGAGAAGACAAACAACTACCTCACAAATCTCCCAGAAGCCTCAGAAAAGAAGAGAATAACAAGTACCACAAAAAACCAGGCTCGTAACCTACAAAAATTTGTAGAAGCAAGGGGTGAGTACCAAACCACACGGCACTCAACAAGTAAACCTCTAAACACGAGCTAAGGGGATAGAATACGAGTACTCCTTACACCCCAACCGAACCTCCACAACTATAACATGCATAAAACCAGCTCAACCTAACAGTTCACAATTCAAACAACACATATCTCAATAACAACACTCTAACAATTACATATTCTCAACAACAAGCTCAATATTCACCAATCAAAGTTCCACAGAAAGACACTCACAAGATCAGCAAAACACGATATCAAGGTCAATAATGATAAATATGTGCAATGCAATGGAGTGCAATGTCAAGTATAGTAATGCATGTCTGACCTAGTGATACACACCCGCTGTTTCTCAGTTCGGGACCCATGGGGGACATATCTGTCCATGCATCCATCGCGGCGCGCGATACGACCCTCGATAATAGTAACCATCGCGGCGCGCGATACGTCCCTCGAAATATAGTATCCGTCGCGGCGCGCGACACGTCCCTCGAAATATAGTATCCATCGCGGCGCGCGATACGTCCCTCGAAATGGTACATCCTCTTTATTTTCTTATTCTTTCTCAAGGCACATAACACTTGTCAGAACCATGTCTCAGAACAATGCAAATGACATGTTCACACAAACAATGAGGAGATGACCATTTTCATAACATTGCATAATTCACAACAAGACAATCAGGATACAACATCAACAATGATTTAACAAGCCTTTCAAACAATTCTCAACACATCACAAAAACAATTGATCACATTACTCTCAACCATATACCACAAGGAAATACACGAATTTCATACGCTTAACAAGGGTTTAGAAATCCACTTGCCTCAAATAATCGAACAATTACTCTGGGACTCGAGCCTTCTCCTTTCGTTAGGCTTCCAAATCAATGCAATCTATTCAAATAAATAAACCAATAAGTTTATGAAACTAACAACACCCACATCACTATACGTCTAACATTGACCCAAAAAAAATCATAGAGCACGAATCTATGATTAAGTTCTTAACTTTTGATGCCAATTAACATGTCCACTCTTTCAACTTTTCTCCAAATTTTCTAGTCTAGGATTAAGTTCCAAATCCTTCAAATATCATAAATCTAATGATATTCATATAATATAATACACAAAATATTAATTGCTTATCTCAATATATATCAAAAAGTTAATTTGTTATATGATAATAAAACAAGAACTACTAACTACGAAAATCTAACTGGTTACGAAAATTCATGGCGAGACCATATGAGGCAAAATCACGAAATTCCTAAAACCTATCAATTCAGAGCAATGACTACATTATGCCATTAGAATAATCCCCTCAACCTTATTTTCAATTCAATTCCAACCAACTATACTGACAACCAATTTGTCCCTTTTCTATGTTTCCTTTTCTTTCTTTTATTTAAAAAAAAACAATTTCCAATAATCTCATCCTCACACTAATATCACCTGATGACATATTTATATATATCTAAATTTTACAAGGAATCGTAGTAAAGCTTACCTGATCCGCTCAATCTTTCGTACTTCTTTGTTTTTCTGCCGCACATCCAGGTTAGGTTTTGAGATAACTTATTAACCGTACTAACTTTAATTCATCTTATTAATATATGGGTCAAGTTATAAGGGTATTAATTAAATTATGGGCTTGACCCATTAATTACTAATTTCCAATAATTAATTATTAGATAAATACTTGCTACTCAAATAATCGCAATTATCGAATAGTTCAAATTTCCAAACCAACTTCACCGACCGATCAAAAGGGACCCGAGGCAACCATAGGGAGGTATAAAATTATAATTTTATGAAAATTCTAAAATTGACTTTACGGGTCATTACATATGAAGTCTGTATATAACTGGCATCCCGAAAAATGGTAATTCATTTGTAGATGATATCTGACTGTAATTAAACATATGATATTATATATCATCAAATATTTTAACACAAAAAATTGTCCTAAAGTTAAAATAAAATAAATTGTTGTTCTAAAAAAGTAGAAGGTGCAATAGACTATATCTAATTTCATGTCCATTGTCTTGGTATAGGATAATTGGTGGTATCCGAAACATGTTCTTTTACTATGTGAGGTTCACCAAATTTGCTAGCAATCGTACCAGTAATTTCACTCTCACTGATCGCGTCATCCTGATTCTTTGTTTTTCCATAATGCCATAGGATTGTGGCATACCTTTGACGATGGTACTTTGCATCGATATCAATAGAACGCATATCAAAAACATCATTACTGATGTATTCAACAAATAGACATGTGTACAAACCACAATCACTGAAAAAATGAAAAAAATAAGAAAGAAAAAATATTTTAAGAAATAAATTAATTTAACTTTTCTAATGAAATCAGTAAAGTATAGAAATACGTACTTTGAACTATCTTCTTGTTGAGGAGCATGCATCATATGCTTGATATCAAGTGGGTCGGATTGAGACTTGTGTACATATTTAGGGAGTTTATTGGCATACAGATCAAGCTTTTTACCATAAAATTATGTGCTGGTCAAAAATAGTGGTATCATTGTTGCAAGTTTACCAACTGCTTCATTTACTTTTTTGGTGTGAACAGATCCTCCTTACATTGAGTTGTATACATGTAGACATCTAAGCTTGATTCTGAATACAACCAAAAATCAGTGAAATTTCTCACTAATATTGACAGGAATAATGACATCGTCAACACTAGCCCAAGGAATGTTGGCAAGCAATTTGAAGCCTCTAATGCACTGTCTAACATCGTGGTCGGGAGAAATGGATCTCATGTCGCAATTTGACTCTCTCCATTATTTTTCAATGTTATCAACCCACGTCATAAATAAACAGTCAACCGTACTGTATGATAGTGGTATGGGAGAGTACTTTGCCTTCTTTCGCAGATAATACATAATGGTATTAACATGTTGTTAACTTTTAAAAATCCATTAAAAAATGTTTCAAATATATACAGAAGGCATATAAATTTCATTCTACCATCATGTTTAGTGCATTGTTCATGAAAGTATATTTTTATTCCAAATTCATTCAAAAATCATATCAAATGCAAAAATGAACATTGTATACCAAGTTTATTCAGAAATCATTCAATATGCATACAACATGGATCTATATATTTTAAAATATATTTTAAACAAAAACTACAAATGTAATTATAAAAATCTGGAATACGAGTTTTAAATTAACTATTTAAAAGGTTGATATATAAAACTTACCCCGTCTTCCCAAGGCCTGTCAGGTTTAACCATTATGTTGAAAAAATCCTTTTCTGCAACTTTGACAATACCAAAGTCCATTTGAGGTTCAAAACTATCTTTGAGTTTTGAATAAGCAGATTTCCTGTGAACAGTAAGAATATATTAAAAATAGTGTATACAAATTGATTGGATTTTATTGAAAGAAAAAAAATTGCTTTATTTTTTATTTACACATATACCTGCCACGCCTAGATGAGACATCTTTGAAAATCCATTTGTTAAACTCATCGATCAACTCAGTTGCAACATCAAACCCATTGTGACTTTCAAACGAATGTTTAATACGAAATAAAATAGGAACTCTTCTTGAACTGCTTTCGCCTTCTGACAACCGAATATACGGAGATGTGTCATACTTGTCGGGGTTCCTATTTCTTGGTTGCACATCTGGGGTTGTATTAGCATTTAGAATTGGATCAAGTGCAACAATCTGTGTCATAGTAAAATCCGAATAATCATCCAATGTTGGTGGTTTTGAATTTGATGATTCAGGTATGTCAGCATTAAAAACAACACCAATTGTTTGGTCATTTGACTTCTGAGCTTCATCTATATATTAAAAAAAATAATGTTAAACAAACTTTGAAAGTGAATATACATATCATAAAAAGATTGAAATTCATACCATCCGTGTTTGAAGTATGAACGTATTCCCTCATTGAACGTATCCCTCATTGAAAGTGAAGGCTGATCCATTGGAGCTTTTTCAGATTCTTCAACATGTTGATGGGCATCATCCTAATGCATGACGTAATATAAAATTCAATCATAAAATAATGCGAAAAAACTGTCTCATATAAAATTTATACAAGATTAATACAAAGTTTAAACAAACAACAATAACATTTCACTAATATTGCCTTTCACATATTTAATACTGTATTAATACCAAAATTGAACCAACATAAAAAATTGAACAATAACAGTTAAAACATTAATAATACAGAAAATTAATAAAAATTTTATAACACCGCTGACAAAACTAAAAAATCATATCAATTTAATACAAATATTAAATAGACAAAACTGGAAAATATTAAACAGACAGAGACTGTATAAGCATTTGGTCATACCAATTTAATACCAATATTAAACAGACAGAAATTGAAAAATCATGCATAAAATTTGGTCATACCAAAATAATACTAACTTAAGTCTAAATTCGTACATTTCATAGTTACTTGCACATACACACTTCATATCATGATACACCAACTGTTTCAGTTTTTTAACTTGTAAAATCATTTAATACTTGTTGGTGTGTTGCTTGTGATGATTGACCTCTTGAAGATCTAATCACCTCAATTATCAACTTTGTCGAATTGTCTACATATGCTTTCATGTCGGTCATGTGCTTGTCAACCTTATCAATAGATGTAGACATATATGTTAAACATTAAAATATTACAGAAAAATAATTAATAAAAATTAATTGAAAAGGGATTGAAAAAAAACATTATCTTTTAGTTCTTTCAACTCCATCTGAACCTGTCATTAAACATTGAAAGGGTGGATAAATTCTTTGTAATATGGTAAAAAAAATATTAAATCATAATTTTTAATTGTATACCTCCGCAATTTCCTTTTTCAACTCTACATACTTTTCGTCGAAGTCAACATCGTGCCTTTCTGATGTTGCTTGATCTTCTGTCTCATGGTGACTAGAAGATTGATGCAAATTGATCTGATCCATGGCATTTATCTCTTCGTCAGTAAGCACTATGTTTTTGAATTTATGCTGTGATAACAAAATAAGATGTGAGAACTAAAATTTATAAAAAAAAAATGTAATAACTTATATTAGTAAAGGACAATAACTAAAAGATAACCTGGTTGCCATGTGTTATGAAAATCGTATTCTTTAAGTCATCGAAAAAAATACTCTCATTCGATGTCTTCCAATTGAGAATACGCGGTGTGACATTTGAAACACGGATAACAACTGTGTTGTCAAAAGGATGACAACACTCATAAAACCAAACCTGCAACGCTATATGGAATTGATTGAATTTGAATGACGTAGGATTCTTTCCCAACATACGGCTGCAAACTTTAATAGTTAATCTAAAACATTCATTGCCCCATGGGAAGTGACATATTGACCGGACTTAACCAAATCAAAATACAATAAAGGAATGGTTGTTTTTTAGGCCTCCGAATCAGTCAAAAATGAAGTAATGAAGTACAGAATGCCAATTTTTAAGCCGTCTTCAGCCTCAAAAAAATTAGCATGTTTAAACTTATTGAAGAAGTTAACTTAGGGACTTTGTTCATATCCCCAAAATATTTTAAGATAAGTCTATTGGGAATATACGAATCTGGAAAAAAATCAGTAAGAAGTCCACATTTAAGACCAGTTATCGCTGCAAATTTCTTGATTTCAAAACGTAATTCTGTACCATTTATTTTCACAACAAACATGTCGTCTTTGACATTTTCAGATTCAAGAATCATCAAATGTCGCAATAGTTGACATTGAATCTTTATGTGGTGTATGTCATAAAATACACCAAAACGTGTTTGTTTGAGAAATTGTTGAAACCTCTCTTGCCTGAGGAAATCCAACAGATCACCAAAAACATTCATGTTTGTACATGAAGCCCAGTGTGTGTATATCTTCCTTGCCTATAAAATAAAATTGTTTATACTAAATTAAAACACACTTCATACAAATGTTATTCAAGTTTCATTCCAGCAGAAACTATAGTTTAAAAATAGTTATAATTAAATTATATCATATAAATTAAATAAAAAATAAATCAAAATCATATAAACATTGATAAAAATAATAATATAAAAGTATGTTCATACAAATATTATTCATGTTTCATACACATGCATATACATAAATTTTAGTACTGCCATATTTATAAATAAAATTCACATCAATTTTATTCAAACATCATACCAACTTCATTTGCACTGTTGCATTCATCAATCTATTTTCATAAATTTATCTCATTACGCTAACAATAATTTAACAATTTTAATACATTAATGGATAAATTGAAAAATAAACCTTCTTAATAGGAAAAATCTCAATTTCATATCAATATTATTCTAAATTTATACAAAACAGAGTAATTAAACAATTCATACAATTTTATTCGCATCAATTTAATAATTCATACCATATACAAAATTAATAGACAATCCCACCAATGTTAATACACAATTCATACCATTCGCATAAAAATATTGTATCAAAATACATACAAAATCCAACAATCAAACATTAACCTCATATCCATACACATTTTATTCATATTTCGAACAATTTTCACACATACAAATGTTTCGAAAACAACAATAAGCATAATGTGATATAAAAAAATCACTATTTTGTCTAATGTGGAAATAAATTAAATAAAGTACTTACCCTAACAACTTTTTTGTGTTTTTTGGATGTTGGTATTTCTGATTCCTTCTTTTTTGTTGTACTTCTTGTTGATGGTTTTGAAGATTCAGCAACTTCTACATTTGTTGTTTTTTTTTTCTTTTTTTCTTTTTTGTTTCACTAACAAAATTAGAATCAAATTCAGAATGGGTTTCAACAATTTTCCCCTTCCTCTTCTTCCCCTTTTGATTTGCCGAAGTCGCCCTTTTCTTTGCTTCAGTTTTTTTCTCTTTTTTATCTTTCAACTAAGATGAACCACACGTCGCCGGAATCTCAGCAATTTTAGGCGCGGGGGGGGGAGGGGGGGGTTTGAGTTAATATATTGAAAGTTGGAACATGAACTTCATCAATAGAAGTTCCTTCAACCGATTTGGCACTCTTTCGAGTCGTTTCAATGTGTTTCTTAGACATGATGATGATGAGAAACGTAACGAGAGAGACGATTGTGGAGTTAGGGTATTGGGGTTGTGAGAAAGATTGGATGGACGGTTGTGAATGTGGTGTAGTGGAGTGGTGAGGAAGATGGGAGTGAAAATTGTGAATATGGGGTAGTGGGGTGGTGGCGTGTAGAAACTGATAGGCGTGGGTAGGCGGGGAACTGTGATTGGTGTATGAGATATTTGGAGTGTAACGGTAAACAAGGAAGTCTAATCAATGTAAATCCCTAAATTCGTGTAACTGATAATTTCAATTTTAAAAAAGGAACTGCAATTAAATTAGTTAGCTATTAATAATTAATAATATAAAAATATAAAGAGATTAATCATTTTTAAATAAAACTGTAATTGATTTTTAAATAAAGTTAAATTTAAGTTATATGTTAGCTGGTGGACCCGTATACTTGTATCAGTTTGTATTCTAAACCCTTCTACTTACACATTTGTCATCTGGACCCTTAAACTCAATAAAACACAATTTAATAAACCCCTCTGACCGTTGACCAGGCTTATGTGGCAGTAAGATGTCTGAGTTGGCAAAAGTGTGTAACTACACGCCTATTAAGGCGAGTGAGGAGCATTTTTACTTAAAAAATATTTAAAATTATAAAAGAAAAAAAATTTAAAACCATTAATTAAAAAACTCCTTCTTCTTCACCCATTACACCTCATTTTCAGCCATATTCATCCCTTGTCCAACCTTTTTTTTCTTTTTTTCCAAAATCTATTTTTCGGCTAGATCTGGTGTGTTGGCTTAGGTTGTTGGTTTTGTGAGGTTGAAGAAGGAAAGGAAAATGGTCGTGACGTGTGGCAGAGATGAAGGCAGGTAAAAAAAGGAATATGAGTGGTTTCACCGGCAACAATGGCGACAGCGACGATGGTTTGGGCCATGAAACAATGGGAAGCAGAGAAACTATAATGGGTAGATTTCGACGAGTTTCATGGCATAGGTTGGTGTGAAATTGTATTTGTAAGCAATTTGGGGTGTGAGGATTACGAAAAGTTTGGCCAGATTTGATTGTGCGGTGGCCAGATCTGGTTGTGCGGTGGCCAGATTTGGTTTTGCGGTGGTTTAGGTTGTTGTTACTGTGGAGGTTGGAGGAGGACAGAAAAATGGTGATGGTGTGCAGCGGAGATTAAGATGGGTGAGGGAGAAAGTATATATGATTTTGCCGGCAAAAATGGCGACGACGCCGACGATGTTTGGTCGTGAAATAGGGAGAATTAGAAATGCCAATAATAAATTAAAATGTTATTATTTTACATTTTATTAAATAATTTTGGTTAATAATTTTAAAAAATAGTTATGAAATAATTATGATGTGGCATTAATATATCTGACGTGGATATGACATGTCAATTATATAAAGGAGAGTGAGCTACACACATGGTTGGAGGGGCTTAAAAGTCTCATTTTAATTGAGTTTAAGGGTCCAGATGACAAAGGTGTAAGTAGAAGGATTTAGAATACAAACTGATACAAGTATAAGAGTTCACCAGACCATTTCGCCTATATGTTATAACCCGTAAATAAACTGTTATAAGGAAGAACTTTTTAAGAGTGTGTTTAAAACTTGTAATATTGTCCCTTAAATGTGTATATGGTGTGATTTTTCCTTCTTTTTTCTACCTACTTTGAAATCTACTTCCTTCATTCCATTTTATATGTCATTTCTTTTTATAAATAGTTAATTTATAATATTTGTCATTTCATAAAATCAATGCATAAAATATCATATTGTTCTTTTTTTACCCTTGTGAGTTATTATCCTTGAAAATATACATTTGACCCACTTAAAAAAGCTAAGTAAATAATTCATGTTCATTGGTTAAATTAATTAATCAAAATAAATAATTCATATTCATTGATTGAAAACTTGAGTTTCAAAAAAATTAAATAAGGGTAGAAAGGTAAAGTTACATAATTTCTTAATGCAAGTACAAAGTAAAAATGTGACATATAAAATGAGACGGAGGGAGTATAATTTTTCTCACATCTATTATGAAAATAATGTTCGTCGATATTTTTTATTGTTGTTTTGTCAACATAGTTGTTTATTGAATTTTTTTGACATTTAAGATATTCTAAGTGGAAGTTAAAAATTCAAGACCATGCGTTCGATGTCGCCTGGTGTAATTTCTTTAGCTTTAACTGAAGGCCGCAAAAGGTCAAATAAGAACGAAAGTTCAGTGATTCTATGATCCATAACAGTTTTATTCATTTTTGGGTTTGGAGTTGTGGGGGGTTCTATATGGTCAAATTAATTAAATTTTTGAGGTGTTTCACACCCTTTAAGAAAAGTAGATTAAGACATAAATTGAACATAGTTTTCCATTTTTACCCTTATTAATTATTGTCAAATTTATTGAAGTCATCACATTGAAAATCCAAATGAAGGGTAAAATTGGAAGAGCAGTCTAAAAGTAGTCTTAAAAACTGAACAATTAAGTTAATTTGAAAAATGAAAAATACCTCAAAAATTCAATTAATATGGAATGGAGGGATTGTCATATTGGTAATAAATACACAATTTTTTCATTCAAATTGTAATCCTCGTGAAGGTAGAGGTTCAATTCATTCTTTCTTTAATTACAAGAAAGGCTTATACAGACAAATTTAGAAGCCCAATTAATGTGCCGAAGAACTTCAACCATTTTGATGGAGATTTAAGTAAGGCTAATAGTAGCCCAATTTAAACTGTCCTTTTACTGAAAAAAGAATTAATAATCTTAGAGGTAATACACTCTTTAGTTCATTGCTTTTCCAAACAAGTTTGTTAAGTAAAAAAGCAATCAAACAAAAAGAGAATACTAACTACCAATTTTTAGTTAGTTTCAATAAAAGTTTTGCTCAGCAGATTGTCTATTCTATTAATTGCATTCACATTAATCTGCCTGAGACAGTTGATAAACGTATACGATATCGTGGATGAATCACTGTTTAAACGAACGAAAGACATATCATATCATACACCTGTGTTTTGAGGTAAATCTCAATGTTCACTGTTAAATAAGAATGCTATTCAGCAACACTTTACAGAATCTACGGTGGGCTATATAAGTTCCATGTTGATGATTAACACAGGGGGCAGGGTCATCTCAATGCCACAAGTTCTCCAGTTTGGTTGAGAAGCAAGAAAGTGATGAATTTTTTTCAACTATGAAGGGTATGTTTACAAACATAATGATACAATCATACAATGCAATGGCAGTGGTCAGGGCTGTCTAACATCTTGTATAAGTGTGTCTAGTAACCAGCTGAGAGATACTCTCACCTGTAACCAAACAGAAACTAACTATTCATTTACACGAGGAAAACAAAAACTATATGCCATGGCGCCAATGCTAAGATAAAAACATCTTCTGCTAGGAATTCATCCCAAAGGAACCACATATACTGGTCCCTGAAAGTGACTGCATCACATATCACTACGTACACGGTACAGGTATATATTAAAGCTTCAGAGTGGGGGACCGAAGTTGATCTTAACCAACTCATGTAATTGTCAATAACACATCAGCAATGATATGAGGATAAGAATGCACTGAAAGGACTCATTGAACTTATGTGACGATATCGAGCAGCTGGAATCATTGGATTTTTGTGATTGAGCGGCTTGACACACCATGCAACAACTTTGCAAAACCAAGAAAACTAAGCTTTCCATCAGTGTGTCTGATCCAGTCAAGAAGAACAGCGTGAACAGGTACAGATGGACCAAGACCAAGTTCCTGAACCAGCAATTCAAAAATGTCTTAGTCAGGTTCTCTTCCTAATTACTTACATACTTCCAGCCATCAAAGAAATAGTGTGACGTCCCTCTCCCAATAAAAAGTAAGAAATGGAAAAAGATAAAAAAGAAGGGGATGGAGTAACGGTCCTGTCATTCCAAAAGAAAGGCAAAGAAGAATAACACTCCGACCGTCCCAAAAGAAGAAAAAAAGAGATTCTTTTATACGAGACAAGGACGGAGATATCAGTACTAAAATTCGAAAATAAAAAGCATGTAATTCAGAATTACCGAAGCTAATTCTTCTATGACAATTGCTCTGTTGCCATCTTTCTCAAAAATTTCATATGCACAGCGCGCATGTTGTTCCCATTGGTCAAGAGCCTCAAGCTGATATACACTTAATGCAGCAGCACAGAATTCCTCAAAATCCATCCTTCTGTATTGCAGTGCATTAAGCTGACATGACAAGGGACAAGAAAACTTAGTATCACAAGTTAGACCTTAACAAATTCAATTAGATAACTACATATGAAGGACTTAGAGCATACTGAAGCAACGAAATCATGAATGCGTGCCTCCTTCATGGCATCTGTTGCATATTTCATCAGGGCCTGGAGATATCATACTTATAAAGGTCAGAAACATCCGTAAAATCATAGAAACAATTACCTATTAAATTTGGAAGAAGACAGACCGCTTTAATGTTATCCAAGTTTATGGTGCCGTTTTTGTTTGGTTCCAGCAGTGCAAACTGCTCCTTCAAATGGACCAGCACATCTACAGTCAATGTCTTTGACAAAGCCTGCAAAAACTCCAATGACAGAAAATTAGAGATGCAGAGAAGTCAAATGTAAAAGTACGTAAATAAATAGAAAGCAAACACTAGTGCTACGCAATAATAGGCGTTAATACTCCATCGATAGAATTGTACATAAAAGAGTAAAAGACTAAAGAGAAACAAAAAAACTTTCTCAATTGCATCACACCTACCCGTAGAGCAGCTTTCCGAAGAGCAGATGAACGCATGTAAGTCTTCATGAGTTTGAATATCAGTATATCCAAAGGCACTTCTACGTCGTGACTATTCTTTATCCAAGGATGACCTGAAACAGTAAGTCTTCCAGAAGTTTCAGAAAAACAATGAACAGAATTGCCCTTCTCTAAGTTGACACAAGAAACTCACCCAAGGCCTGAGCTGCTGTCATTCTTTTCCGTGGATCCTTATTCAAGAGACGTTTCACAAAGTCTTTTGCTTCAGAAGATAATGTAGGCCAAGGCTGTTCTTCAAAACCTGGATCAGCTTTGAGAACAGCCCTAAATATCCCAGACTCAGTTCGAGCCCAAAAGGGACGGCTGCCACACAGCAAGATATATGAAATAACACCTATACTCCACACATCAGCCTCTGTACTATAAGATCGGTGTAGAACTTCTGGCGCTACATAATATGCACTACCAACAATATCATTAAGCCTTTCATCTGCAAAAGAATATGTTTGCAAGTTAATTACAAGTTGTGTTGCTACTCAATAATAATATGAATAATAAGAATATATTTTCCTCTTTTATATTCTTTTTCTTTAAGGAGGGGTTCCCAAAGTCACAAAGTATTAGCATTAATATCAAGCGCAAATGGACGAACCTGGCTTCACAAAATCAGACAACCCAAAGTCTATGGCTTTAAGTTGTGCATTTTCGTCCTTGGACATAAACAAGAAATTCTGGTCCATTAAAAGGTACAGTTAGAACTGAAAGAGATATAGAAATGAGGAAAACAAAGCAGATAAAAAATCTTTTCTAACAAGTTATAGTTTCATTCCATGCAAGAAGAAAAGCTGACTTTGAAAAATAATCTTAATTCCCAGTAGCTCATGCCATATCCTTGAGCAATAAATGTAACCATTTGAAACTGATTGACATCGCATCCAAATCCATTCAAGTGATGGACTTCCTTTTCCTTTTTTTATTTTCTATCTTGGGGTACGGGAGATGATTCACTATATAAACTGATGTATGTTCTTTCTAAGCAAGCATTTTAGAACTAGTAAACTTTCGCACCTCTGGTTTAAGATCCCGGTGCACCACACCTTGAAGATGACAAAATGCAACAACTTTTAATATTTGTGTCAACACAGCCCTTGCATCATCTTCTGTGTATTTTCCACCTCTGCAGCACAGAAGGATGCTACTTAATATATTATTGAAATTTATATTCTTGATCTCATAAAAAAGATTTACTAAGAGTCAAAACTGACAAGGTTGAAAAATAAAAGAAATTTGTATTCATAACAACACCAGGGACTACCTTAAAAGTATCCTATCCAAAAGCTCGCCACCTTCACATAGCCTGAAATTCGACAAGATTGATCAGTTCCATTGCAAAAGAACAATGAGAACATGAAAACTAGCAAGTCAAACAACATTCTTTTAATAGCAACTGCAGAAAAAATGTGATAATCAAATCCATATTTACTGAAACATTAAAGGAAGAAACTTTCATATGATACCACTTGACCCAGATTGATGATGCATACAAAGTATACTTTGGGCTAAAACTAAGGTTCTGTATGCCATCAATAGATACAAATGCAATGGGAGTTGAGTCGCTAGAGCTTACTCCATCACTATGTAGACATTTTCATGATCTTCGTATGCATCATAAAATTTTACTAGATTTTCGTGTCCCGTTAAAGCTCTTAATATCTTCACCTCTCTTCTCACGTCCTCAATGGCTATCGTCGTGGACATCTGAAAAAAAAATAAGTAAAGATGAGTATCAGATAACTCAGATGAATCCAGAGAAGAAATATAACCCAAAGATGCCCCGACATAGTCAACGCACAAGTAAAATGCCAGAAATACGAGAAAGCAGCTTAACCAACACAAATTTTCTTTGTTCTTTTTTTTTTTTTTTTGGAGATAAGTACCATCCAACAGCAGTTATTTTGCACCAAACTGCAGAGACAAACATACACGCCAAATATACTGAAAAACGCATAAAATGACTCCAACTACAGGAATATAAAAGAAGTTCCATCATACATAATGTCAGCTGACCCTGATGATATAGATAAAGCAATCATAAGCATTATTTTTTTTGATAACCGTAGTGTCTGGTTCGACTAACTCCATGCTACTTGCTACCTCTCACCATCAGTATTACTGGGTAACTCTATCCGCCAAGGCTTGGACAGTTAGACAGATGAAAGAATCACCCAATGCTTTTGCCTCCACTGGGATTTCAACTTGAAGCTTTTTCCTTCTATCATCATAGAAAATCAGAATGCAATTGTTCAGCAATATGAACCTATACACTCTAGAATATGAATGGTTTTTGAAGGGAAGGGACAAGGAGATTGGTCGAAGTTGGTTGCTTTACTACTGATGATGAACTCTTCCACACCTCTTGTGCAACCTATGTTGCTCAAACTCTTCAAACATGTCAACGGATGCGTATCAGATTCGCCAAAAGTAGTGTAGTCCGACACAGGGTGCGGCATCAAAAGTGAAGAGTCCACACAACTTTTTGAATCGTGTGCAAGTGGAAAGTACTTTGCATTTACTTATGCACACGTTTTTCTTTTTTGATAAACGTGGTGTCCGAGCTAGCTTTCCCGCACCTTGACTGTTAGGATAGATGAAAAGAGATAATCTAGTGTTTTTGTCTCTGCTATGATTTGAACTTGAGACCTCATGGTCCTCAACCCACTTGATTGGCCTACTAGGACACACCCTTGGGTGCACTTATGCCCACTACCTACCCCTCCTCTTTTACTCCGCTCAGCTACCCAAACTTGTTTAATTCCCCCACACATGGGGTAAAAGTTTTATTTGCTCACAGTTAATGCTGCTCTTTTTAACACATATAAACTTGGTGGATAATGGGTTAGCCCCTCTATAATAAATATGTGGCAGGGTTCGCAT
The DNA here is from genome assembly GCF_900185275.1 of Solanum verrucosum. NCBI lineage: Eukaryota > Viridiplantae > Streptophyta > Magnoliopsida > Solanales > Solanaceae > Solanum > Solanum verrucosum. The sequence goes on from NW_026020402.1 coordinate 1,956,527, forward strand.
CCCTGACGTGCGCCTAACTTAGACATCACCCGCTCCCAGTTAATGCTACTTTTAGTGAATCAAATGGAGAATTGAACAACTATAGGAGTAACATTTCTGAGACACAGAACTCTAGTGATCTGCAAATGACAAGTGTGCTTCTTACTAAAACTCAATTGGATCCTTAAGATTAACCAGAAATACCAAAGATCATGCCGATATATTACAATCTGCAAGTGACTTGCTCCTTACCTCGCTTTATCAGCTCCGAACTTACATAATCAGTCAACCCGAGACAAACAGAACATGATGGATCCATTTGATAAGGTTTACAAGTTATCCCTAATTCACAGCTACTGAATTTCAGGTTTCTTCCAAACTCAAAAAGATTCAAACTTTTTATCAGGAAGAGCATAAATAAGAGATACAAATAATACTCTTTCTATTTTGGTACACTCCACCATTCGATTTTCATGACTTTCAAATATTCAAATTAATTGAACTGTTAAATTTATGAACTCTAACAAGATATTTTTTTCTCTCCTGAGCAGATCTGACCACTATAAACCAAGAAACAGTAAGCAAAGTTAATAAAATTAACTCAAAGATCAAACTTAACAAAAATTTCAAACCTTTGCTTTGGGTATGACCTTTACTGCAACTTCTTGTCCCTTAAGCTCACCTTTCTTGAACTTAGCTTTACAAGTATACCCAAAATGCCCTCTCCCAACTTCTTCTCCAAGTTCATACTTGTTTCCAAAATTCTTCGAAAACCCAAAACTCTTATCAAGACCCCCACCCCCCTCCAATTCATTTCCTTCCGGAATTGCATTGGGTTTCACAGAACCATGCCGCCGTGCTAGCACAGCTCGTATGTGTTTCGCCGGAGACGGCGGAGGAAACGGCCGCTTAAAAAACCTCCGGGGAGTAGAATTCGCCGGAGACTTCTTTGAAAAAAAATAATGCGCCGGACTTGGACTGTAAAAAGGAAAAAAAGGCGACTTTTTACCCACTTCAGCTCCCTCCTTGCTCTTATTCTCTAGCGAGTTATCTTCATTGTTAGCTTTAGCCGGAATAGCAGTTCCATCGGGAGCATAGAGATCATTGTTGGAATAATTGCGTTCAGGGGAAGGTTTTGATGTGCAACCACCCATTAAATTAGTTGAAGAATTTAGTAGCTCAAAGATGAAAACTTTGCATGAGAAGCTTTTTGTTTAAATTACTGAGAAACGGCATTTGTTGTTTTCTTGTTTTGTGAATGGCATTGAAGAGATGGTGAAAAAAGGAAAGAGTAGACGTTGGCTTCTGTGGAAATTAAATTAAGGCTGAACTGAATGTTTTTTGCTTTTCATAAAAGAGAAAGATGATAAAACAGATAACCAAAAGATGGGGCCAAATGATGTGATGTGTATAACTATTTATACCGACCAGAGTTTGTTGTGAGATAATCCCAATTCCATATTCCTAATTATGTGTTATGATCACTTGAACGCATTTGATTAATTTCACGGAATATATGTCTATTTTTCAATAATAATAGCTAATGTGTAATAAGCTAGTGTTGATCTTATACTAAGCAAAATTGAGCTAGTTGATTAGTAAATTCTACTCTCTTTCCATCTACCAATAGTTGTCCACTATACTATTTTGTTCTATTTATGATTTCTTAAGAATTGTTCAAAGTTAATAGACAATTATTGTTGGGCAGAAGGAGTAAAACATATAAAAGTTTAAGTGTATACATGTTTTATTTTTTAACTAATTTCAGTTATATTTGTCATCTCTCATCAGTTGGATTCTCGACTAATGTCACCAATCCAGTAACTTTGTCGAACAAGACAATAACATGTAAGAATAAATCACTTAATTCTTTTGTCTCTAGCAACTAAAATTTGAACATGATACATCATGATTCTCAACTCACTTTATTGATCATTAGACGACACCCTTAGAGCCTAATATCTGGATTTAGTATTAAAGGATTAATTTATGGTTGAATTTGTTTTCGAAGATTATGTGTTGATTTGGTTGGTTTCAAACAAATGTCTTTTTTATGAAGAAAAACAATAAGTAGATTTATTTTAAGAGATAAAACAATTATTTTTTTCTTAGTTGTAATTACGTTATGAATGGCCTTTTTGTTAGGTGATATGATGATCCTACCATGTACTGACAATAATTAGCTTTGTACAAGTAGGTAAGAATATAGTAATACATCTACGTACTGTGTACAATGAGTTTGATGATCGAATATGACCACCTTAAATGCATAAACGATAATTGATTGTTAATCTTCAAAGTACATTTATGCATGAAATCTTTTTTTAAGAAAATGAAATTTATATATTTGTTAACTACGTAAAAAGTACTATAAATCACAATAATTGACAATTCAAAATATTTTAAAGATATATGAAAAATTTATGATAAAAAATAGGCTTGTTTAAATCTTGATATATAAACTGTGTCACTTAAATTGGACGAGGGAGCATAAAATATTTATTTATTAATATGGATTCGAACTGACTCAGGTGACTGAATCCAATTTCCTTCACCATTCATGTTCTAGTCTAATCTATATGATGTTTTCCATCATATCATTCATGATCGAAGTTGCACATATGGAGGAATTGAATGTTGAAGTATACGTATATGCTAAGTTAGTTTCCCCTTCGTATCAAATCAAATAATTTAATCAGATTAGACAATGGTGAATTCACATAATAATTTGTTGATTCACGAGAATTCAGTAGCTTTTATTTAGATTATGTAACCTTAAGAAATTTACTAAATATCTATTTGTAAACTTATATTAATTTAAAGTTATTGTAGGATCGAAACTCACTTAGAGAAGCAAGTTAGTGAAAATTCATGTACATTCATGATTCATTAAAAAAGTTGTCAAAGTAGTCTTGATTTAGACGCCAAAGCTATTTGTAAAGCATAGCAAATCTGAAGTTTCAACCACAGAATCTCACTCGTGCTTGTCCCCCACCTTCAAGGGAAGCAATGAAACAAAACGTCAACCAAGTTTCGTCTAATTTAAGATTTGAGAATCAAATGCATGTTTATCAAGCATTTTATTATTTTTAACTTGTAACCTACATGTAAAATAAGTAAAAAATTTGAACAAGCTAAGGGGTATCATATGAACCCCATTGCTTGAATGTGGCTCCACCGTTGGATGAGTTGTTTATCTCCTTAATTATATAGTTTTGGCAATCACCTCATGACTAGCTTCGAGGTTGAGATAGTTCAAAGATTCATTTGTTTATATGATATCATAGTTCAATCATCTCAATTCTTGATTTATCATATATTAGGGTCTTATGTTATGTATTTCACACTCCAACCGTATACTATATGTTAAGCATATAAAGGTTACTAAGTACCCTGCATCGATAATTGAATGATGAGGTATTTGTTTTCTTTTATTCTCTTACGCAATTCGCATCTCATGAGCTAATCTTTTTAGGTCAAGTTAAGTTCTAAATTCATTTTTTCATATAAAAATAATATATATATATATATATATATATATATATATATATTGGTGCTCGATCTTCAATTTTATTTCAAAAATAAAATTAAAGAATTGATGTCCTAATTTAGTTAAAAATTAGACGTCATGACTTCCGCACTCTGATCGAGGAATTACTTGTTAAGAACAGTAGTACATCATTTTGTATGATGAAAATGCAAATTGCAACAACGTTACTAGTGCAGGTTCATTGGATAGACATAAACAATAGGAATAAGTGAGAGGGGTGGCTGAATGGTCTGACACGGAAACAACATTAACAATTGAAAAAAAGACTTCGATTGTTTAAATTTTTTTATTTTTTTTTTAATTCAGGGTTCATTTCTAGTGGTAGCATTCTTTGCATGATTTTTTTAATTCCTAGAGCTCGAATCGAGACTTTAGTTCAGAATGGAGAGATCCCAATAATCTTATCACAATGGCGCAACCCATATGGGATGATTGTTGAATTTGATTTCAACATGTGTGTTACTACACGAGATCATCTTCAAAAGACATAAAATGACTTTAATTTTTTCAATCTTCTAGAAGAAATTAAAGGATATATAGACAATGACGTACACAAGATTTTACGCAAATAAGATTAGTTTATTATTGCAATTCAGCTCATAAGTGCGTTTAAATTTGAAAATGTAGTGATTTTAACTTTTAAGGCTTTACTTTCTGTCTTAAGTTAAGAGTATCTATTTTACTTTATTGGAATCTAGCTATTGTATAATATACATATTATTTCTTAATTTTAACTTGGTGACATGAAATTTCCTCCACTGAGATTGGAAATAGGAAGTGATTATGTAGGGTTGACTTGTCCATTTTGAAGAATTATTTTGTAGGTTGATCTCTAAACAAAGAAACATAAGTGGATATTATTTTGTTGCTGCCGGACAAATATTAATTGAATGATTAAGATTAACTAAAATAAAGTTATAGTCAACCTTTGAGTCAATGACCACTAATTTTGTACTCTAAAACTCTAAAAACATCATTTTTGGATATTGTCATTGTCGTAAGTGGATAGGATTCAAGTAGTGTTGACTTTCTCTTTTTGTTGCTAAAGAAGATGGAATCATGATTCTTGCTCCAAAAGAATCCTTATTAATGTTGTGCAAAAGTCAGCTCCAAATCACACATGTGTTATGCCTAATTATAGCCACATTTATTGGCTCTCATCTTCAAATGCATCTAATTTTTTAAGCAAGTGTATGTGAATTACCATTGGATCCATTGTTTTTTTTTAAAAAATCTATGTAGGTATAGTTATAGTTACATGAATAGATGGCTATAGGATATACCTATTAATTTCAGATAAAATTATATATATTTTGAGAAATTAGTACATGCTATATTAAATTGTCATAGTATGTACATACATTTGCACAACCTTAACCACTAAGTTAATTCTCTCAATTGGTTCATGCGTTTTAAAATTTAATTATTAATGTAGAAATCATATACTTGTGTTTATATCACTGCTCACACTATCGATGACCAATCTGATATGATATTTAATTTCCAAAATCGTCATTGAAACTTTTATTGACATTTGTGTTAAGATAATAATGTCCTCACATCTTCAAATTCTGAGTCCACTTCTGAATGCTCTCATTGCATCTAGTCTTGCAGGAAAATGAAGTTCTATATTGGTTGGTACACATGAATATTATATAAAATTAAATATATAATTCTAGTATAATGAGGAGACCCTAAAAATAAAAAGTTATAGTGTTATAAGGTTGGGTACTCGATAGTGACAAACTAATAGCCCCACCCGTCCAATTGTTTTCATTGCCCCTCTCAATCTTTTCTTCACTGTGCAAATTGTAGCCATGACAATGTGGTCCATAGAGTTTATCTCATTGGTACATATCTCTATGCTTTGTTTTCTTCTTCACTTCATTTTCTTTACATTAAGGATTTATCTTTTCGATAGTAAACTTGAATTTTAAAATTAATTAATTCTCATTTCTTGTAAAAGAATGCATGCCTTGGCAAGAAAAAGGATCCACGGAAATTATGAGAAGTAAAGACAACAAAAAGAAGACAAAATGAATAATAAAGAGAGCGGGGTACACAAAATAACGTGAGACAAGTCATATGTCATTGTACTAAATTATTCAATAATAAAGATAATGAAATTTCATAAAATAAATATTGTGATATTGAGTTGTAATATTAAAAATAAGTGTAATTTAAAAATATTAAATCATGTTGAAATATGTAAGACGGGTAAGTATGTACTATTAATTACATGACTAAACGTGAAAAAAAAAAAGTAAAACTAAATTACATATTTTCGTTGTCTAAATTAATGCAAAAGTAATTTTAAAAAAGATATCCAACACTATTGTCATTTCTAATGTTTTCTAATGTTAGAATTGATTTTTTTTTCTCTTAGCAATTTGGTTTTGGTGTGAACTTTATTTGAATTACTAAAATAATGATCTATAAAATTTATTAGACCATTCAAAAAATCTAAGTTTTAAATTTGAAATAATATATTTAAGGATAAAAATCATTATAAATTATATATATAATATATAATAAACAGTTTTAAAATTTATATAAATATATAGTGTCAATTAGTTTGATTTTGACTTGTTTTTTTTTAAAAAAATAATTAAAACTACATCAAATCAATTTTGACCTTCTTTTGTTTTTTCAATACCAAATCATAATTAGGTTGTTTTTTTGTTAGATTTAATTCGGATTATGATTTAGTGCGATTTGTAAATTTTCCTTTTATACAGCCTATATAGATGTATATCCAAAAGTGGCAAGGCGGACCCGTCATATGCTTATGCCGTGCACCACTATGTCAGATGAGGCAGTACCACTAGGGTCATATTTGGCACAACCAAGCTGCCTTTACAACTTAAAAGCTGTCAAATCTTGCTTTAATCCTTTGGTGGGAGGATTTTTGCATTGGGACCAGTAGCTGCAGCAAGAAATTGGATAAAAGAGCTTGCCCATTTACTGACTGGATATTTCCTAGTTTGTTCTGTCATATTTTACTTGCTCTAATTTGTGATCCTCATCTCATAACTCTTGTTATCCACTATTACTCTTTCACCTTTCAAACAAGTCCAGAAATTACCAGTCTTCATTATACCGACGGAACATGGAGGGAGATGAGAGTGTTAAGTAGCTCGATAAAATATTAGTTTAAGGCAAACTTTATATTATCTATTTGAGTAAAGTGATGATGATGGTGTGTTAAAACACTGAAGAAGGTACAAATTTAGCGAATGATGATATGAATGGATGGGAGCTATGGCTTAATCCTAGTTGAACATCTAGCTACTCAACTTTGCCATTATCTCCTACCATTTTCCATCACTACAATGAAGAATATTAATATCTAAACTTGTCTGCAAGATAAAAGAAAAAAAAGAGTAATAATCTTAGACAAGAAGAGTACATTCTGTATTATAGATGAATTTTTGGACGGAAAGTATTAATACAAGCTATGCCTGATGATCCTCAACTCTCAAGTATGCTTTGTTTAGCGCATTAATACATGTTAATTGCATTAAATTAGTATTTAGAGGGAGGTGAAGTTGTCCTTAATCCCACCTATTGTATAAGGGCATTGTTGTCTTTTGCCACTTAAAACGAATTTTAGACACCCGTTCTAGGCAAAAATCTTTTACCATACATGACTTGTGGGGTAAGCATATACTACACAAAATAATGTGGGACATGTCCATATCATCCAAATGATGCAACAGAAAAAACTTTTGTCGTCTAATAAGCATTGACTAATACAAACTTCATATAGAATCATTCCGCCAAAGACACTCTCAATGATGCCCAATTGCAAGTCAGAAGGGATCTAGCCTTCGGCATAATGTCAAATCATCTTAAATCATTAAACATCGTCACTGCAACAGTAAATTAGTCAAAACAAAATTGTTCATTGACTGATTTACAATCGAACAATGACCAACGACAAATAGAGAACAGAAAACAAAAGGGCATCAAGTTTGCTCAATTGTTATTTGCCTCCCTTAACCAGCAAGTGAGGAAGAACTATCCATCCCACATGGAAATAGATAAGAAAAGAGACGTGAATTTATTGAGTCTCCATAAATGTATCACAATGGTCCCGATTTCTCTAAAATATTGCCTTCAGCTATTAAAAGAAGAAATAGACTTGAATACAACAAAACGAAACTGGGTATCCACTGTCTAATAGCCTTGGTGACCATTAACAAGTTATTAAAGCCGTCAAACAGGGTGACATAAATAATTCAAGATCTCCATTCATGACAAATAATGTAAAGTACCTCTTTGCAAGAAATCTGAATGTTGAGAGTGGCATGCCAAAATTAACCGGAAGTTTTGTCCCCACCAAATCCTGAGTTTAGAAATTCTGTCTTGTTGAGATGACTTACGTCGGCCCAGAGTTTAACGGTCCATTCATCTTTATCAGACAAGTGAAGTATACCAACAGATGTATTCCAGATCTTACTTTTAGACCTCCTATGTGGGGAAGCCCGCATGTGAAGTGCTCTGATTGCACCCCCGTGAGATACCACAACTACTCGTTTTCCTACATCGTGAATAAATAAATTTCATACTCACAAAGTATCTCTATGATATAACACTCTTTGATCAATCCAGTAGTTAAAGAATACCTCGGTGGTTCTTTGCAATCCTCTGTAAACAAGAAGTGCAGCGTTGATAAAGTTGATCTAAACTTTCTCCACCACCCTGCAAATAAGTGGTGGGAAACTGAATACATGCAATTATGAAACAGACAAGATCATACAGTCTCTGCTCCTTCCCCTCCTTTTCTTTCATCTTGGATTGGGTACTTGATCGGTTGATCGTATGTCCTGGGAGTCCTGATTCTAATTTGGTTCAATCTAATGGCAGTTAACGCTTCCTTGATAATGGATTTTAGATCAATTTTCCAATTTAGAGCTCACACTTATGGCATACATATGTGACGAAGCAGATTGAATTGCCAAAAAGCATAAATAAAAGAAGCAGATTGAAGAAAATTCATATTCACAATGAGTCAATGACTACAAGTTTATTCAAAGAATGTAGGATAATGCTGATCATGGCAGTAATGATACATGGGGTGCTCTTCTACTTCTTTTTTCCTTTGTCTTTTTGGGTTTGGATAGGAGAAAGGAGTACTCACTGGAATAACTTGATCATTTCGGTCAGAGAGAAAAGCCTTATAAGCCAGCGGTTGGCTTTTGGCTGCTTCACAGAGCGAAATACCTTGAAGATCTCCGAGATGTCTCTCTCGAAGGTCTGGATCTTTAATGACCTATATTAAGCACAAACCAAGACATAAAAGTAAGTTATTTACTCCAATATGTTGTCTAGTCAGCTATTCCAACATTGCATACAAATCTCAGCTATCAACTCAGTTCCCTATCCCTCCCTCATATCCATGCCGGTCCCGCACAATTGCATCTGTTCCACATTGGACGGGCATCAGCTCCTTAACATTGTTAATGACTTATTGCTTCCCAGATCTATGCTTGACAGAATGAAGATAGATTCATAGAATAGATCTTGAATATCAGTTACACAAAACTCTAACCCTTTCTTAGCCTCTTAAGCATATTCTACCGCATAGTATTGCCTGTTTCCAGAACTGAAGAGTTGCATTCTTACTAAGAGGTGAGCTGTCTTTATTCCTTACTCATACACAGAACTAATGGACAACAACAACATATTATGAAATCACTAAGCTGACAGTTACATTAACAAGAAGAAAAAGAAGTGAAGCAACAATAGCTTAATTGTGTGAAGCATTCACAGGAAACGTAAAGCAACATACTAAGAAAAATAGAACGGTGAACGATAAAAGCAGGATCACTTCTAGCATAGAAGCCTCTAAACAGTGGAAACAGAGCTGATACTGCAGGTCGAATTCCAGGAAAATCAAGAGTACTCAAGAAAAAAATAGATCGATTGTTTGAAAACAAATGATAAAAGAAACTAATTGTGAAAGTAAAATAGATATCATAAAAATAGCTGAAAACTTTCTTCCATCTACAAACTAATAAATAATTTAAACCTGCAAAAGTTTCTAATATATCACATTATCCAATTCAGTAACAAAACCAAAATCTCTTTACATAATCAGACATGATGAGAATTATAATATGTGAATTTGAAGTCAACTGTAATCTGCTTGAATTCTGACAATGCAAATCCATAGAGAATTCATACCTCTAGATCCCCACAACTCCTTGCTATTATCTCTGCTGTCTCATGGGCCCGTTTCAAGTCAGATGAATATATGACAGAGATCCTTGGCTCCTTGGAGAGCCGGGCTGCCACCTTGAATAAATGAACTTCAGGCATTGCACCAAAAATCCCAAATAGAAAAAGAAAAAATGAAAATGGAAGAAAAGAAAGGTTGAAGTAACCCCCTTTAAGTTTTTAAGCTGAGAAACCTTGAAGTCCCACATCCCCTACCCCTCAATAAAAACAAATAAAATGAAATGGGTAAAGGTACAGATTATCTCCCTTAACTAGTGGTTTCTTAGGACTTGAATCTTTACTTTTTGAGAAAGGTAACATTTAGGACGTGAATCTTTTCTCGATCAAAAATGTTAACAAAGATAGTGAAAAGTTTAAGCCAAGGGCTGAGCCATAATTCCTTTCTTCTCTTCAAAAATTTAATACATAAACAGATATACTTTAGAACAAATGCTGAAGTACCCATCTCAAAAAATTATGATGGGTAGTGTACATCAATCGCAAAAGTTCAAAGCAATTAAGTGAAATACAGAATTTACTAAACAAAATACTATCCTACAGATACTTACCGCAGTAGCTTGCTGTCTTCCGATGTTATTTAATTCGACATCTAAATGTCCCTGGTGAAATGAAACAAGCATCAGTTACCACATCCTCTTTTATGATCCATAAAGTGTTATTGAATTTCCCATACAAAGCCAAACGATAACGATTCACAAGAAGTTCCAAGTGAATACAATTTCTCCAATAGAAATGGAGAAGTATTAACATATTGCACCCAAACATCAAGGACTTATTTTTGGTAACCGAGAAATTTCTGAGGCCCATAGCGCACGGTTAGAAACTCGGTGGAGAATGGACCCACCCTTCTTCCCTTCTCTACTTAAATACTAGACTTTTGTCTATGGCAAGGCTCGAACCCATGACGTCTGCCTAACCCACACATCACAAACTGCGCTCTTACCACCGGACCAAAGCCCACCTAACAATATCAAGGACTTTCAACCACCTTAGATGTGGCTTTTTAAAAATGTTCTATCTGTATTTCTTCTGGGTTTGCATTATGCCATTTATGCTTTATAAGAATTTGGTAGAATTCCTTAATATGATACCAAAATATAGACAATGGATTAAATACGAGCAGTAATGAGTACAAAATATTACCAAGTTTGGACAAAATTTTCTTTCACAATGTGCAACTAGATGCAAACTAATTAGAAAGGAGCATCCTAGCTTAGAAATACTCCAAAAATTCAAAATATCAAGTTTTGCATGTCAGTTTTACCGTGTAAAGACCCCAAAAAACTTTAAACAATTACAACTCCAGAAAGAACAAGGGCACATACTTTAACAACAACAAAAAAAGACAGAAGAAAGCTAAAACGAGGTAGGAAATTACCTGAATTCTGCCATCAGCGTTCCATTCCGTCTCACCATGACGGATTACGATAATCTCAGTGAAACTAGGACTCACATTTTCAGATTTCGCATCTCCGCCACATTCAGGCTGCGATATAACCCTGCTTAAGACACGTAACAAATTCACATCACAAGTTAGGGCAGAAAAGAATCGAAAACCAAAAACAAAAAAACACGATTATTATCCAAATTTAAAGGCAGTTAGTACACCTCTTAGAATATAAACACTACATACTTTTCAAAATTTTCTTTTGGTTTCCAATATACAGACCTCAAATCAACTACTTATATGACAATGTAATTCAAGTTTCTAAGCATGACAGTAATATGTGCACTTATAGCAACTGCTTAGAAAGGTAAGCGATGTAATTACAGACCTAGAAGTAGAATCAGCCATGGAAATATGAAGAGGAGGAGGGATTGAATTGAATCTCAAGGCTGATATTCTGATAGTATGCTTCGAAATTGCAGCAATTGGTGACAATTTTGAGCAACAAAAATTGCTGGTCTGAGAGTGGCGGAGAAGCATATGAATGTCAGGCTTTAGTGATTCCCCATAACGAAATGAGATCATCTCCGGGTCCGTAGGGAATTTGTATTCCTGCTACTGGTGAAAATAACAAAACTAGATGGGCTTACGGATCTGGGCCAGCCTAATAGGTGTCCAAAATTTTCGATGGGTTGAGAGAGAGCCAATCCTCCTCAATCTTTTGAACTTTCAAAAATAGCAAAGAGTTAAAACATAATGAGTATAGCCGGCAATGTGGGTTAGGCCCGCTGGACCGGCCTGACCTAACCCTTGATTTGATAGGGTTGGGCTATAATTTTTGGAGCCCATTTAAGAAAGGAAAATTCACCCCACATATCTATTTAAAGCTTAATATTACAGCCTTTAGATGCATTTTTTTTATATTACTACTTATAACAGTTTAATTACAAGTATTAACAGATTAGTTTTAATCTATAATTTAATTTATTTGATTTAATTAATTAGTTATTATATTTATAATTACCTTACAATTAATAAGTAAGAGAAATAAGATAATCAATTGTCATTATCTCTTACACCATTTTAGGGATAACATTAATAGAGAATCAATTGCTATTATCTCTTACACCATTTTAGAGATTTTTTTTCCAGTTTTCACACCCCCATCCCCACGTTCCTCTTTTACATAAAATTATTTTTTTCTCTCTCACCATCTTCAACGTTCGTCTTCTTCATTAAAAAAGAAAATCAGCAGAACTCATGATTGAGCTCCATGGATGTGGAAGGAAAAAAATAAGATAACATACTTTCCTTTCTGTATGAATTTTTTGTTATGTTTGATAATTGGAAGAAGCGAATGCTTACTTGTGCCCCACTAGAAGTGGATCTGTATTTGTTTTAAAATTAGCACATGTTTTTAAAATTATATGTGCGGGAAAGAATGTCAGATATGAATTCTGATTTTTTCTTTCTATTCTTTTGTTCTCTCTATCAACTCTTTTGTTATCGGTAGCAGGCAGGTCGAGAAGAGGCGTTGACCAAGGTTTCTGCTCTTGAACTAGAGATAAGTATTGAAATGCCAACAAATAATGAAATTTCGGTAAAAGATGCTTCTTCTCAGTCGAAGATTAGTCAAGCAAAGAAAACAATTAGTCATGCAAATCAAAAGGGAAAAAAGAGGAAGGTGAAAATTGTAGAAGCGACTCATTCTGTTTCAGATTCGGATTCAAATTTTGTAAGTGAGATTAAAAAAAAAAAAAAGCAACAAATGTCGAAATTGGTCAGTCTTCAAAACCAATCAACAAGAAGAACAACAAGGAAGGAGGACTCATAAATCCCAAATTTCAAAAAGAAGGCAAAAAAGTGGTTAGGATAAGTATTTTATTTAATTTATTTTTGAATTATTCAATTTAGTATTTTTTTTTGTGTTAAAAATATTGTATTATGACTATTGTTGTTACGAAACTTATATTGATGTGAAAAATGTATGAAATTTGAATAATATTTGTATGAATATGACATTAATATATGATATATGAATATTGTATGAAATGTTGGTATTCAACTGGTATGAAGTGTTATTTGATATTGGTATGAAATTGGTTTGATATCAGTAGCCCAATAAATTGATTTTAGTGTCGTTTGTTAAATGTTACAGTGCACATGAAATCTAGTATGATGTTTGAATAATATTTGTGTGAATTTTTTTTCAAATATGGCATACTGTTTTATTAAAATTTATGTATATGAATATGGAATGAAACATGAATAATATTGGTTTGAACTGAATTTTGTATATAGTATATGAATGTTGATATGAAATTGATTTAATTTTTGTATAAATTATGTGAAATAATTAATTTATAACTACTTATAAAATGAAGTTGGTATTGGAATGAAACATGAATATTGTTGGTAGGCTGGCAAATTCATTTGAGATCTCAATTACATGTTTTTTTTCAATTTTTCTAATGGGATATCAGTTCGATACCAAGTTTACACCAATTGGGTACAAATTAACTAGTTTTAGGTTGATTAATTTAGTTGAAATCTCAATTACATGTTTTATTCAATTTTTCCAATGGGATATTAGTTCGATACCAAGTGTACACCAATTGGGTACAAATTAACTAGTTTTAGGTTGACTAATTTAATTGAAATCTCAATTACATATTTTATTCAATTTTTCCAATTGGATATCAATTAGATACCAAATGTATACCAATTGGGTATAAAATTAACTAGTTTTAGGTTGTCTAATTCGGTTGAAATCTCAATTACATGCCCTTTTTTCAATTTTTCCAATGGGATATCAATTCGATACCAAATGTATACAAATTAGATGCAACATTAACTAGTTTTAGGTTGACTATTTTAGTTGAAATCTCAATTACAAGTTTTTTTTTTCAATTTTATCGCTGGGACATCAGTTGGATACCAAATGTATACCAATTTCATACTATGATTTGAATTTTCAGTTGATATCAATTGCATACCATCATTATCTAGTTTTTTTACTATACATTTGAAAAACACTTAATACACAAATGATTAACTAGTACACATAATAAATGTTGAAATTATAATTCATTAACTTAAAAGACAAAATAAATCAAAACATGAGTTTGTCACATTAAAACAATCAAAACAAAATAAAAATAAATGTCTTTTTTTTCCAGCAAGGTAATTTGAACATGTCTTCTTGTTGTGTCCCTCCCGACGACATGTACTGCACGTAACCTTAGACCTCTTGCATTTCACATCAGCAAATCCTTTCCAACGTTCATGTTGTGGTCTCCCTACAATTCTTTTTGAATCAGACGACAATAATTTATGCTCCGACACTTTTTGAATTGCATATTTTCCTGTTCCATCATAAATTATTGTGTTAGTATTACTGGATACAAAAGTACAAAAAATTTTACAAAACTATATATAATATGATAATACGCACTGAAACAATATTTTTTTGTATCAATTTATGCTCCGACACTTTTTGAATTGCATATTTTCCTGTTCCATCATAAATTGATTGTAATAACAACAAAATTATACACACTCATCATTATTTTTTCATACAAATATCATTCAAACAGTACACTACAAAATAAATTTCATACAAAAAATAATGTTTCACATTTCATACTCACTTAATACACATTTCATACAACAATCATCATTCATACCAATTTTATACATTTCTCATACCAAATAATTCATTACTCTTACACAAATTTATACACAAATGACAAAACATATATAATCAATAAAATTTCAAATTTTCATACCAAATTAAAACACTTTTCATACATTTCTTCAAAAATCTAAATAACTTTTTTAAACATTAGTGAACAAACTTTCATACCAATTTCATTACATTTATACTACCAAATTCATTCAACATTTTACATTTAATTTATATTTTCGAAAAAAGAAAACAGTAATCAATATTGCAATTTTACTATACCTACTTAATCTACAACGATAAAACTATTTATATTTTATACATTTATACTCAAATCTTTCATATATTGCGGCTATTTCTCACGAAATTATGATTTTGATAGTATTACAAATTAATAAAACAAAAAAAAAAGTTACCAAAATGTATTATGAACAAAATTAACAAAAACGTATTATGAACAAAAATTAACAAAAACGAATTTTGACCAATCACTAAACAATAATAAATACTAACCTGAAGGAGCCCATCTTCCACCATGTTTAATTAATATTGATACGTAGTTGTCCATCACAAAAAAATCAAGATTTTTCAAAGAAAAAAAAACTTCAATTACTCGATAGTGAGAAGATTTTTGGCAGAAAATTGAAGAGAGAGAAACGTTGAACAAAAAAAAAGGATAAAATCAGAATTTTTAATCAAGTTTAACTAATTTGAGTGAATTAAGGAAACTAAATATTCTTAAAAAGTTTGAATTCCTTAATTCATGTTAATTAGTAATTATCTACACTCAATTCAAATTAAATTAACACCCCTATTTCTGTTTTTTACCTTTTTGCCTTCAAAAATGTTTTTTTTTTGTTTTTTTATCTTCTTTTTTTAAAAACAAATGTTTTCAATTATTAAAAACAACTTTTTTTAAAAAATAAATTGTT
This sequence comes from Solanum verrucosum, assembly GCF_900185275.1. Classification (NCBI taxonomy): domain Eukaryota; kingdom Viridiplantae; phylum Streptophyta; class Magnoliopsida; order Solanales; family Solanaceae; genus Solanum; species Solanum verrucosum. The sequence goes on from NW_026020402.1 coordinate 1,972,303, forward strand.
AGAACCTGAAATTTTTAATGTTACAACTTGAAAGTTTAAATCTACTGCTATAACTTGAAAATATTAATATAATATATGTCATATATGAAATTTTCACTTTAAGAAAATAGTTTTTTAGCCCGACCTGAATAAGTCTGCCGATTTGTGAAATTTGAGAAAAGAATTTTTTTTCAAAATGTCAATATTTTAGCATTTAATAGGATCTCTTAGCCATATTTTCAATATTTATTAAAAGTGTCAATATTTTAGTTTGTCATATATCCGATTTATGTATTTCTTAATTTGTTTAATTTGAAAGAATACAATTATTTAATAACAGAAGAGAGAAAATCGAGAGAATATTTCAAAAAAGGTAAATATCACTTAATTTTCTCATCAGTTACATTTTTTAAAGAAAACTCAAACGTGTGCCTTTTTCACAATGTATTTTTATTTTATTTTCCAGAATTTTGTAACCTTTTTTAAATCGTATTTATTCCAATATGTATATTATTTGTATTCATTATAGTTTTCATGTTGTATTTTGTATAATGAAACTTGTATTTTTTTATTAGTTTGTATTCATTCCAATAGTTGTGTATTTATTTATTTTTCTTCAGAATCTTGTATCCTTTCTTAGGTCGTATTCATTCCAATATGTATTTTATTTGTGTTTGTATTCATTCTAGTTTTTTATGTAGTATTTTGTATAATAATATATAAAATACAAAAAACAATATGATGAAAAAGTGAGAATGAAATATATAACTGAAAAGGCATAAGTGAATATTTGTTGCAATCATTCTTAAATAAAATACATAGCTAGTTGGCATACCTTTAGAATGAATACAAATTAGAAACAATACCAGATTCATAAACTATGCAACATAATTTTTGAATGAATACAAATTTTAATAGCATACATACGGTTTTGAATACAAATTGAGAAAGGATACAAAATTCTAAAAAAAACAAACCAATAGAAAGTTGTTCTTCCTATAAATAAAATACATATCTAGTTGACATACGAATTTAAATTAAGAACAAATACAAGATTCATAAACTATGCAACATGAGATTTTGAATGAATACAAATATTAACAACATACATACATATTTGAATATTAATTGAAAAGGATACAAAATTCTAAGAAAAAAACTATAAATACAAAACAAACTAATATGAAATTGTTCTTCCTCAACTTGGTCTTCAACAAGTTTTTCGAAATCTTCAGCACTCAATTTTATTTTATTTTTATTAATAGTGTATTTACATAAAAGAGGGAAATCAAAAGATACTTGGTGACAATGTAATTACCTTTTATCAGTGGGTGAAAAATATTTTGAAGGAATTGTGAGATTTCTTGAACAAATTGGAGAAAAGTAAAAGAGGTGATCTTCTTAGACAAGAAAAGGAGAGAACAATGATGAAAAACTCAAGAGAGAGAAAGGAAAGGAGAAATTTGGGGTAAAAACCTAGAAAAATGGAAAAGTGGGTAATGAGAGTTGTTTTTCTTCTTTTCCACGTATAGGGGAGTAAAATTAGTTGAATGTGGGGCTTGATTTGAGAAATAAATGGAAAGAAAATCAATTATATTAGGATACATTTTATTTGCTATAATATTGATATATTGACATTTTCAATAATTATTTTAAAGTGTAGATGTTTTTAATAAGTATGTTAGGGGGTTTGACTAGTTTACTAATTTTTCCTTTGAGGAATATGGATAGGTCTGGCCCGTGGGCCAAATAAAAATTAATTAAAAAATAAAAAAAATAGTGTACTAAAAATAACTAGAGTCTAAACTCAAAATCTGTTTAAAGTTTGAAATATTACAATTTAAATATAAATTATGTTTATAAAATATGAAATACATAAAATAAAAATTCCCTAAAATTTCAAGGGATTCACTACGTAGGCTATGCCTATGGAATCTTGTCATAGTTTTTGTGTTTTTTTATGATTATTGGAAAACAATTAGGTTAATATTTATATTTAGCTATTTATGCTTTTACTTGAAATCAAACATAATAAATATTATAAAGATAATTTTATTTGTGTATTTGATTAACAAGTAGTAACACTAACACAATGTAATATTGTCTTGACGATATTTATGATAATATTTTTTAAATTATATTTTAATTTAAAAATTTATAAAAAAATATACTTTTAAGAAAAGAGGGTTGGCCCGGCAAAACCCGTAGTACACGTACTTGTGGACTGAGCCGACCATTTTCTGGCCCACACCAAAAATAGGTTATCCCGGCCTGACCCGTCAAATTTTAAAGCATGTATGGGTTATCCCGGATGTGGTGGGCCAATCCATATTGGCAGCTCTAATAATGAGGCAAAATAGTTATAGTTTGTTTAATTACGATTTGTACCTACATGTTAGAATGGGAGAGAGGCAAGCCAGATTGGGAGAGAGAGGAAAGAAGCGAATTGTATTTATATATCTGCTAGACAAAATTGTATATAGGTTCATAGTATGTATATGTATTAATGATTTTATTTGTATACTTGCTGGATAATTGTATAAATCTAATTAGTATGTATATGTATTAAAGAATGAAATTTGTATATGAATACAATTTGTATCAATGAAAATTGTATCATCGAATACTATTGTATCAAGTTCAATATTTTTATAATTGATTTTTATCATTTGTATTAATGTAAGTATCAGTTGTATAACGAATAAAATTTGTATCAATGAATTAATAATTTGTATCAAGTTCAACATTTGTATTTGTATAATTGATTGTTATCATTTGTATCAATGTTGTATCTACGAATATATGTTGTATTTGTATTTAGTATCACTGAAGAGGATATGCATATAGTCGACACTTATCATTTTTATAATTGATTATAAACATTTATATTTGTATAATTGATTGTTATTATTTGTATTGAGAAAGAGGAGGCCGAAAGAGGCAAGAGAGAGGGGGATGGGGGAAGGGAAATGAGAGAGGCTAAGGAGAGATGAAAAAAAAAAGACGAGCGAGAATGTAGAGAGTGGAGAGATAAAATAGTGTCACGATCCAGACTGTCGTGATTGACACCCACACTAACCCTCCGGTGGGAGAACCACTACTACAACCCAAACCAAGCAACTAAACCAAAACTAAGCATTAAAGGATACGAAACAAGTTAAATACTAAAGAACGAAATAACGAGTTCCCATAAACTCCAGTCAAAAGTCTATCAACTAAACAAATGCGGAAGTAACACCTAGAACCTGAAAGTCAATGTATCAAAACATCTAAAGTTCAACAAGTCTAAACAAGAAGGGATACAACCCCAAACTAATGCACTAATAACTAACTAGAAAGTCTAAGTCTGAAATGGTGGACATAGACGAAAGAGAACTCATGGCAGCCCGGAAGAATTGACTCACTCTTGAATTCGAACGATCACTGATCTTCTAAACGAGGTTTGTCAATAGCCGCCGGCAGTGGCGAATTTACAGCCAAAAAATAGGGCACCCGCACCCGTGGTCTCTTCGTAAAATTAGATATTTTATATGTATATTTTTTAAGATTTTGTATAATATTATATTCTTGCACCCGTACTACAAGAAGTTTAAATGGTCCACATGGTTAGATGTTGAGCTTTTGACCTTGAGGATTAAGGAACAATTCTCACTTCAATACATTTTACTTGGTGCACCCATGTTCGAAAAATCTTAGATTCGCCTCTGGCCGCCGGAAGATGCCCTGTACTCAACAAAAATAAGAGCAAGTGCAGTATCAGTACACAACCACAATGTACTGGTAGGATCACACGCCTATCCCACTAAGTGTAACATAAGTAAGTCAATACATCATTATAATCACATGCATATATCGAACATATACAATATCATCAACATTTACGAACAACGAACAACTTTACATTTCTCAAAATACATAATTATGACAAGTCATTGGTCCTCTCATGGAACCCGAACAGTTAGCATACCGGAACGTGGTACCTGATCCAATGATTAAGCTGGAACATGGCAACCGATCTCATAATTATGCCGGAACGTGACAACCGATCCAAGTTAGTTATGCCGGAACGTGGCAACCGATCCATTCAACACACCACAATCACAATCACAAGTATATCCTCAACATCATACAACTAGGTTATGATTTCATGGTAACCATCATTCATCTATCTCATTTACAACAAGTATGATCAATAATGCAACATTCATATACATACATGTATCATAATGAAGCAAGAACAAACATACATCACCAATCATAGAATCACAACTATCACCTACCTCGAAACAATCTTGAAACCCTATATCGTACCCATGATCCCAAGTATCCAAAATAGGGACTTTTTCACCACGGTTTCCAATTCAAAACCCTACCCATTGATAATTATCCATTCTATTACGTTTTACGGATCGAAAAATGGATTTGGGGAGTTAAAAGCTTACATTTAGCCTCAAGAATGGCGAAAAACGGTCAAGAACTCGTATGGAGTCGTCTCCTAGCTCTCAAAGTCGAAAAGTGCAGAATGAAGTCGTTTTGGGATTTATTTACGACCTTAAGTCACGTCGAACCCACCATAGCGGCCCTCACCCCGCTACAGCGGCCCCGCCCTGGCAACAGAAATCTCGCCTCAGCGGCTTGCATGGAACCAGTGAGCTATTTTAATAATTCCAAGACCCCCATTTCACAACACACCTTTAACCAACGACGCTCAAAAATACCGTTCACGCTAAGATCGATTCCGGGAGTTCTACTCACCTGAATTCAATTCCGTAAAGTCGTACAGATTCCTTAACGACTTATCAAACTACTCATGTAATCAAAATCATAATTAAAACACCCGATTGCTATCAGATTTTCCTACCCCTCAACGACTCCGATTTCGTCCAAATCTGGACTAGGTTGGGAAATTCCAAGTTACTATGGAAAAATTTTCCGACCCAAAATTTTTTCCCGTTTGCTTTTCTATAACGACGGAACCCGATCGTTACAAATAGAAACAAAACTCATGTAATTAAAATTTTTCTAAGACATCATTACTTAAGACTAAATTATGAATGATACAAAATGTAATTAATATTTCAAATTGAAAAATTATTTTTTTAATAGTCTACAATTTATTTGAATTCATGATTATTTTCTTATTTATAAAAAAAATCTATTTTATCTTCAATATTAAGTTGAAGTCATTGAATTTGAGTTCTAATTAGACTAATAATGTATATTTCAATCACACTTGTTTGCCCTTATCATTTTAAACTAGTAATGTTTATATTTTTCTTGATCAACTAGTTTGTTATAAAAAGAAATGTGTAACACATTATATAGAACTAGATATTATAAAGTCGATTCAAGCTCGATTTGAACTCGATTATATTTTGGCAAAGCTCAATTAAGCTTGACTTGATTTTATAAGAAGTTTTATTGAGTTTGGATTAATGTCCAAAATTACTTGTAGATTTGGTAAAATAGGTCAAGGGTTTGATCTCCTTCCCCGATCAAGTTGTTAAAGTCTCTTTGTATTGTTTTTTCTTTCTTTCTTATCTTTTTCTATTTTGCCCTCTTTTCTCGGTGCCTTTAGTCTCTTTTTCCCCCTTCAAATTAGGGATAGAAAGAGGGAATTACAAGATGGAGGACTTAATCTTCACCAATAATAAAAGTTTAGTCATTCAATTGAGTTACTGAGATTATCCTCTTGGTGGTATTTTTTTGTTACCCTCTTGTTGCCTTTACTTTGTTTTTTTTTTTCTTTTTTCCTGTTCTAATTCTAATTGTTATTTTTCTTTTCAATTCTGGTTCATCCTTTTAAGTTCCAAAATTCTTTTTTTTTTCCTTTCTTCTTTGATTCCCATTTTTGCTGCTTCTCTCTATCTCTCTTTGTTTTTAATCACTTCTTTCTTTGGTGTTCCTTTTTTTGTCATTTCTTTTTTAGAAAATTTCAGAAATAGTAAAGATAATAAACATAATAAGGCTATATAACTATAATTTTGTTTGCTATGGAGTTTGTGTTTTGTATATTTCGCTTGCTGTATATTTCGCTCGTGAATATACAAACAGGGTAAGTATGTGCAAATGGAGTTTACAATTTGTATATTTCGCTTGCGAATATACAAACAAGGTAAGTATATACAAATTATGTATTTATACATTTAGGATTTTTTAGAACTCCGTTTGTATATTTCGCTTGTCAATATACAAACAAGGTAATTTATATGAATTTTCATAAATCGTATACAAATATATATAGCTAGGGTAAGCATATATACAAATTCTGGATTTATACAATCAAGAATCAAATTATACAAATATTCTAGATTTATATAATCAGAGACCGAATTATACAAATTCTGGATTTATACAATTAGGAAATCGAAAAGCAAAATTTCGTGAAACTATAGCCACATATTAAAAATAATCAAAATTATAACTATATTACATAATATACTCAAGATGTCTATCATTTCGAGTAATTTCCCTTTACTTTGTTTCCCTTTTCGGTTCACTATTAATTAGAGTTTCAAAATTCCAAAAATTATTTTCTATCCCCCCCCCCCCAAAAAAAAAAAAAAAAACTTTTATCATTTTTTCTTTAATTTGTAAAGTGAATTCAATTTAAATAAATATAAATATTGACTGCTTATAAAGTATTGTAAACTCTTTAAGAACAATTATAAATCTTCTAAAATTTTAAAATATTTTTATGATAATTTAATTATAACTTGCTCAGAAATCATTATCATGGCAATTGACAAAATCTCATGGAACCAAATCAAACGATAATAAAATACACTCATATATACTTTTACATTTACAATCTGAATACGCCTCAATATTCAACTATTCTTCTTAGGATATGGATGCAACATATTCGTCTTAATAGCTAGCTTGCATATATAAGACATTGAATCTGCCAAACACAGGCCTTATAGTCAGCATGGGATATACTCTAGTTATAGCCTATCCAAATTACAAGTGGTTTATGTACTATTCCTATATGTCTTGCAACTTTTGTCCAACGATCATTTCACATATATTCGAAAACTCGTTCAACGCAATTAAAAATAGTTGATTAATTATTATTTTTAGATTTAATCAATTTTAATTTCTTTATGAAATGTGTAAAAAAAATATAACAAGTAAAATGGATCGAAGAGTACTCTGATAAAGTCATCAACTATATATGTAATATGGCCATGTGTTTGTGACTTATAATTAATTATAAATAAAATATAATTGGGTGCGTAACTATTAGTACTACTTTTCATTTTTTTCATATTGAAAGTCATAATAAGAACGAAGTTTCAACTCTAACCCACCAATGTTCAAATAAGACTGAGCACTTTACCAACTTGTGATTTGTTTTACTCGTCCCAATTATAATACAATATCTCTTCTTTTTTTCCTTCCTAATTGATGGGATAATTAATTAATAGTACGATATTTGGTATCACGTCTATTATTCTTGTGTAGCTCATTTGAAAAGCAAACAAATAGGGTAAGTAGTCAACTTTGAGGTATTGCCCAGAAAATCAAACACCGCAAATTATATTAAAATTTGGACATATAAGGAGATTAGAGGGGCTAAATATAAGCAGAAACTGAATTTAACACTGTTATTTTAAATCACAAGTCATACATAAGAGACTAATAGTTGTTAGGTAGCTGATTTGAAGTTATAAAGCTATGCATTTATTAAATTCGCATAAATAATACCACATTTAATAGTTGATTAGAAGGTAAATTATATTTTTCATGTATAAAATTAATACAATATTTGATTTGCACTTTAGAAACGTGCATACCTAAGTCATGAGAAAATCTATTTATTATTTTATATAAGATGAAAAATAAAAAAATTAATCCCTGAATAATTAATATTTACGTAAAATACATATTTTCAATGTATTGACGTAAAGCCCCACTAGGTCGCCAGGATTTCATCGAGACGGTTCAAAGGTATACAGTAATAAAATATTATAAAATGGCAATTGGATAAAATATAAAAAGACTTTGTCAACAACCCAAACGACATGTATAATGGGTTAGCAGCCATCGAGATTATGTCATGACTAAAAGTGTACAAGGAATTTATGTGTATAAATAAAGCATATTTCACCTAAACTTATGAATCCAAGCCAATAATTAAGTTGTTATTCTTTTTCCTCAGTCATAAAACTTAGAACATTATGGGTAGAATTTTCGTAGCTGCACTAACTTTATTAGTAACCCTTCAAGTTTTACATGTTCCTATAGCTTTTGCTGCTACAACAGGAAAGAAACTAACAATTTTGAGCATCGATGGAGGTGGTATCAGAGGAATTATTCCTGGCACCCTTCTTGCTTTCCTTGAATCCAAACTTCAGGTACTCATCAATCACGCTTTAATTATCTACATGCCACAATAATGGTAATACTCAGTAACAGAGTCAGAATTTAAACACACCTATGCTATGAATTTTGAACTGAGAGAATTTCACACATTTACATAAGATTCAACCTGAATTAGTACTACTTTGCATCTCATATATTTATATAAAATTTGATTTCGAAGCATTGATTATCGATTTTTATTAATTATTGGACATGGACATGCCTTTGTTACTATTTTGACCTTTTAAATCTAAGTTGATTAATTTGTGATGGTTATTGTAGGAACTTGATGGACCAAATGCAAGAATTGCGGATTATTTTGATGTGGTAGCTGGAACGAGCACAGGTGGATTAATAGCCACCATGCTAACAGCTCCAAACAAAGATAATCGTCCTTTATATGCAGCAAAAAATATTACAAATTTCTACATGGATCATGGCCCTAAAATCTTCCCTGAGAGCAGGTTGGATGAGTAATTAATAATTCAGTGTGTTATTTTTTTTTCCTGAAGACAAAAAAATATTGATGACAAATTATATGTTTATATATATGTTATTAATGCAGTCGCAGCAGCTTCTTGAAAAGGCTAACAAATATATTTGGGGGACCAAAATATGATGGAAAATATCTGAAAACGTTGGTTAGGTCGATATTAGGCAATCTTACTGTGACGCAAGCATTGACTCAATTAGTCATCCCATCTTTTGATATCAAGCGCCTTCAAGCCGTCGTCTTCACAACTAGTGATGTATGATCTACACCTAAATAAATTTCAATATATATATATGAACCGATCGTAATAAACTATTGTACTCTATAACTCATATGATGATATGATCAGTATACAAAACTTAAACTCATTTGTATAATTTATATTCGTTGTACAGGCCAAAGCACATGTCTCTAAGGATGCTTTACTATCGGACGTCTGCCTTGGTACCTCAGCAGCACCAACTTATTTCCCTGTACATTATTTCGAGACAAAGGATTCTCAAGGCAAAACACGTACATTTGATCTTGTTGACGGAGGTGTAGCTGCAAATAATCCCGTGAGTAACTAGCCACCATTAGATTTTAATTAACATTAATAAAATTTCTTTGTCGAATAATTTTACTAGAACAATTGACCAAATTCGATCAATATATATATTTGCAGACTCTAGTGGCAATTACTCAAACTTCGAAAGAAATCATGTTGGGTAAATTGCGAAACGCGAACTTGAAACCCATGGACTGCAAGAAAATGTTGGTTCTGTCACTAGGCACAGGTATAGCAAAGGATGAAAAGAAGTATAGCGCGGCGGCGGCTTCAACGTGGGGTGTACTTGGTTGGTTGTACAACAATGGTGCAAGTCCATTGCTAGACGTTTTTGGTGATGCAAGTGCTGATATTGTCGATGTGCACCTCTCTACCATATTTCAGTCCCTTGAGAGCGAAAAGAATTATCTTCGAATTCAGGTACCAAATTTGATCATTTAACTTGGAATTGTAACTATTTTATTTTTCTCATGCAGAGCGGTGGAGCCAAAATTTTACTAGAGCTACAAAATATAAGACAAGTAAATACACCAAGTTAAAAAACATATATTATATATACATAAAAAAAATATTATTTTTATCTTATATATATACGGTATAATTTTTTGAAATAAGAAGTTTTGGTTCACATTTTTGTATGAGGGTGTCTATATCAACTTGTGTAGTTAATTTTAGATATAGTCATCAAAGTTTATTCAATTTAACAATACAAATTATAAAATTGTATTTTAACATTTTAAAATAATTTAATTTTACTTACTATAAAGTTACTAAATTTTACACATCGTAACAGAAAAGTTACAAATTAAGTCATCTTTTGTCACATCTAATTAGTTACATCTTATCTACTACTAGTATATAGTAATATAATAGCTAGTTGTCACAAACTCACAATACGTTACCTGCTATAACTACAAAACATATTCATCATAGTGATTTATTGTTGTACTAGGTAAAGTTTATTATATATAGCAAGTAAAGTTCGGTTATTTTAAGGCAGAGCGCAAAATAAATTGCCAGTTAAAATTACATTATTATAACCTAAATTTCGACGATAAACTTGCTTCATGTTGATTTTTTACAAAAATATGTGTAGGATGATAGTTTGAGTGGGGAGGCTGCATCTATGGATGTTGCAACGAGAAAGAACATGGAGGCACTTGTGCAAATTGGTAATGATCGATTGAAGAAGGCTGTTTCAAGGGTTAATTTAGACACTGGCCGCTATGAAGAAGTTACTGGCGAAGGGACCAATGAAGAAGCTCTTATTCGCTTTGCTAAGTTGCTTTCAGAGCAAAGAAAAATTAGGCAACCACTTGACGACTTCTCTTCCACAAGAAAAATACTCTAAGAATTTTTTCTACCAATAAGAGAAAACTCTTAATAAATTATCTCAATAATATTTATTAAGCACTAATAATTATCAAATATTTTCAATTGTTAGTAATGCCCACTAAGTAGAGGATTTTCTCATTGGTTGGTCACTTTCAATACATTTTAGTTGCATAAAATTCATGTATTCTAGTTGACTTGGTACTAGTTTTGTGATTGTTAATTCAAGTTTGACTTTAAGAATTTGATTATAGCTTTGTGTCATGTTCTTAAACATTATCTATTACATCTTCAATTTGAAATCTCTACTATTCAATATAGATATCTTGTTAGCCTACAAACTTTTACAAAATTAAATAAATTTTGACATTGTTTTTTTTTTCCGTCAATCGAACATATTTTATTAGAATCTCTCGAACTTAAGGTCTTCGGGGAGCCAAAAAGTCCAAAAAGAAAAGTATGCATTGTCTCCATTTGTGCTATTAAATATTTTTAAAAACGAGACAATTTGTTTTTATGTTGAAACTTTATGTCATGGAATCAGTATATGTTAGTACAACTCAACTAGCGGATCCGGGATTGTCTTTAAGGAGTGTCAATGGTTGTAGTAAACAATATAATTATGAGGCCAATAGGGCTATAACACACAACCTCAAGGAAGTTTTCTAACGCCTTAACCACTGGACTAAACATTTAACTTGTGTCAAGAGGTGTCAATACTTAAATATATATATATATATATATATATATATATATATATATATAAAACTAAAATTTAACCTCAATATAATTTTCTGACCGGCTCGACTACATATGTTAAAACTTTTCAACATTCACAAACTCAATTCACTAAACTGCGAACCCCTTCCCCTAATACTAGAGGATGAAAATAAAATATCAGGTGAAAGTTTACTTGTTAAAGGCAAACCAAGCCCATTATAAGACTCCCAAATCTCTTTGTAATGTGTACTTTGTTTGATATACAGTGTGTCAAAAATTATGTATCTGTAATCTTGTCTCACTTGCATGCTCACCAATTGCGGTTTGATCACCTTGTGATTTCAAATTAATTTATTTCTGGTCATCCATACATAATAGATTATTGTTGCCAGGATTGCTTATAGGGATGCCCAGCTTATTTCATTAATATCCACTATGAATTGAGTAGTTTCTATTTGGTTTGAGCATTCTTCCAAATATAGATTTAGTAAGAAAATTAAACACAATTAATAAATAACAATATATAGAAATATTAACCTAACTTTGTTTCATGAATAGATTACAACAAAACACAAAAATAAATGGAGCCAATAGCATTCCTTTCTTTTGAGGTTTAGGTCTTAGAAATTTTACTTACATTATTCATAATTATAATTTTATATTTAAATTTGTTAAGACTTTGATTGTAAGGCTTGCAAAATGAATATATGATTAGTTACGTAGATTTTGTGTTTGACTCCCTTTTTTGTTATTTTTAATTCTACTTTATAAAATTTATAATTTTTTAATCAAATATATATTTTAATTGGTTAAATAGCATAAACTCACTAGTTTAGGAGCAAATAATTACTTCCCTTCACGCGAGTTTTCAATATTACGAATCTTACCAGAATTTGGACTTCGAATACATATGTATCTGGCGAGTCTAGATAAATCTCGTATACATGGGTTGAAATTAAGTGTAATTTGTTTTAGATACATTGTATCAAGATGGATTCACATGTATCTGACTTTCTCCCTCGCCTCTCTCCTATCTCAATCGTCCTCTGTATGTATTGGTATTTCATATAGTATATGGAATGTATCTATATATGTATCAGATACATAGACTATCTCTCTCGCCTCCTCTTATTATCTCGCTCGCCTCTTTCCTATTTCAGTGTATCTGGTAGCAAAATACATGTATCTAAGTGTATCTGACTTAAAATCTGGTATAAAATTATTAATTGGTGAGAAAACTATAATTTTTTCAAACTACATGGAGAATTGGTAAATATAATAAAAAAAATAAAATGGATCCTGAAACTGCCCAAGCCTACCCCCTCGCTCAAGCCTTACGGGTCGACAGACTTATGTGGGCTAAGTTAAAAGGCCTCATTTTTAGATGGGCTCTAAAATTTTTAGCTTATCTATCAAATCATGATGAGAGCTAGATCAGTGCCAAGCCCATATTTCTGACTCTACTACTTTCTTTGTTCTTTGTACATCCCTTAATAGTTCGGGCGATGCAACGTGGCCCGTGGGCGGTGGTGTCAGGGTGTCCCTTAGTTGAAAAATTACACTAAATATTTATATAGGTATATATTTATATAGGTTGAATTTTATTTTATATTGGTATATATAGTATTTTGAACTCTCTTAAAATTAAATCTAAAACGTATAGTACAATGACAAGGATATGCTCAAAACTTACATGGAACCCAGGTTGAATAAAATGGAGGATGGTTCACTAGAGAGGAGACAGATCCTGAATGGATCTGCTCTATTGACCTCATTAAACTCAATTTAGATTATTTGCTTGATGATCAGGATTAGTAAAAGTTTAATCATAAAATTGTTCAAGATGTGATCGACGCTAAATAAGGACTGACGACATAATAAATTAATGCACGCTCCAAATCACCAGATATTATATATATAGTAACATAGAAATTAGAATACACCTCATAATTGCGTACAAGATGAATAGGAGAGAAAGAAAGATTTTATTTGTAACGTGGAGCTTTAAGGAGTAGATGCATGGAATATTAAAATTTGTAGAGTCAATAATGCATACGGAAAAAGAGGATCAAATCACATGTGAATTACCTGGAATATGGAAGGAGAAAAAAAAGAACTTGTTCTAACTAACACCATTTAAGATCCGAACAAGAGTTGAAATCCAGAGTTCAACTTTTCACATGACATATTATAGAATATTTTAATGCATTTGACATATCATTAATTTAAACTGTGTCAAATACGAAGTAAAAAGATCGTTACATGCAATTAAGTGACCAGACGGATGTGTAAATCTTCTTTACACCATATATCGTGTGCATGGAACTTAAACTCCGGTATAAATATGCCTTCACCTAGACATAGGTGTGTTAAAAAGCTATAAGCCTTTAATTAAGCAGCTATACAGTATGGGTAGGAGTTTTGTAGGTGCAGTATTGATCACCTTTCTAGTACTGTTGCAACATCCTATAGCTTGTGTAGCTACTAAACGAAAGACGGTAACAATTTTAAGCATCGATGGAGGTGGCATTAGAGGCATTATTCCTGGCACTATTCTTGCATTCCTTGAATCTAAACTTCAGGTATATTTACATACGTATTCGTCAACAATTTTATCTACTCATATATAATTGCATGCAATGATACACGAGACTTTTTTTTTTCCAGAGGAGGAGCTAGGTGGGGGTTTATGGGTTCGGACGAACCAGTAGCTTTTATGTAGATCCTATATATATATATATATATTAACTTGTGAACCCCTAAAAATTGATTGACAGTTCGATGGTAAGGAAGGGACCGTGAAAATGTTTTTCTTACTAGAGTTGTGGGTTTGAACTTCCTCTCTTTTATAAAAAAAAAAAGGAAATTTAGAATCCAAACTCTTAATCCTGGTTTCGCCTCTGTTTTTGGCTATGTCGTTAGGAACTTGATGGACCGAATGCAAGAATTGCAGATTATTTTGATGTGGTAGCTGGTACAAGTACAGGTGGACTTGTAACCACAATGCTCACAGCTCCAAACAAGGATAATCGCCCTTTATATGCTGCAAAAGACATTAACAACTTCTACATGGAACACGGCCCTAAAATCTTTCCTCAGAGCAGGTACTTACAATAATTGATAATCTTGTTAGTGTTTCTTAATTTTTATAAGTTCAATTGCTGCACACTAAAAGGCGAATTCAGTATTTAAAATTGGTGGATTCAACTAAGCTTCAAGGTTCTCACTTATTTATGTTTGATGACGAAAATTCAAAGTTCAGTTACATTAATTGTATCGATCAAGACTTTACTGATGACAGATTTTTATATATGTGAAATGTTGAAGCCGCAACAACTTCATGAAGAAGATGTTAAATTTATTTGGTGGACCAAAGTATGATGGCAAATACCTGAGATCGTTGGTTAAGTCGGAACTAGGCAATCTGACTATGAAGCAAACATTGACTCATACACTTATTCCAACTTTTGATATCAAACGCCTTCAACCCATCATTTTCACTACTACTGATGTATGTTCACTATTAATTATGATTTACTCAATTCATGTCTACATATTAATAATATCCATATAAATATGTACACTGAGCAGGCCAGAGCAAGTGTGTCTAAGAATGCACGCCTATCAGACGTTTCTCTTGGTACTTCAGCAGCACCCACTTATTTCCCTGTACGTTATTTTGAGACTAAGGATGGTCAAGGCAAAATACGTACATTTGATCTTGTTGATGGAGGTGTAGCTGCAAATAATCCTGTGAGTATTTATTTGAATAAGAGCACACTGTTTGTTTTAATTTTCAAAAGGTCTCATACCATTAAGAGTATTCAACATGAAACTAAATTCGTACACCCAACAATATATCAAATTGTTTGTAAGAATTCAGATATTTGAACTACAATTAGTATTCTTTGAATATACTGGCAGACTCTACTAGCAATTACTCACATTTCAAGAGAAATCATGACGAGAAGACTGAAATATGAGGATATGAAAACCGTGGACTGCAAGAAAATGCTGGTTCTGTCACTTGGCGCTGGCACAGGCAAGAATAAAGAAAAGTACAATGCTGCAACAGCTTCAAAATGGGGCCTTCTTAGTTGGATGTACAATCATGGTGCCACTCCATTGCTAGACATTTTTACTGATGCAATTACTGATATTGTGGATATACATGTTTCAACCATGTTTCAGTCCATTCACAACCAGAAGAATTACCTCAGAATTCAGGTTCGGTCATCAACTTGAAGTTATAAGCATTCCTCTTGACGGTCAAACTGATACGTGTCAGATTCTTCAAAAGTAAGGCATATTTGAAGGATCTGACATAAACACAATAATATTTTTGGGAAGTACGAGCAACATAACTTAACACACACATATATATATGTTTTTCATGATAACTTAATAAATTTGTACAGAATGATAGTATGATCGGGGAGGCGGCATCAGTGGATATTTCAACCATAGAAAACATGCAGACACTTGTGCAGACTGGTAAAGATCTACTGAAGAAGCCTGTGTCAAGGGTCAACTTGGAGACGGGCCGTGTTGAAGCAGTTCGTGGGGAAGGCACCAACGAAGAAGCTCTTACTCGCTTTGCGAAGTTGCTTTCAGAGGAAAGAAAGTTTCGACGATTAGGGACAGCTTAGTGATATTAAACTTAAAAAAATAATTGTTTGAACATTATTTTTCTAAGGGTTTGAGATGCAATTTCATCTTAGTTCGTTATCGTCTAATTGTTTTAGATTGAGAACTTGTTCCTGTAGAACACTTTATCAAAGCTTTGCTTTGTTGAATTCATTCAGCTGCTTTACATTACACAGCTATCAAAAAGTACTTGAAAGATTGATAGATAACTCATACAGCTTTCAAAGGGCTTCAATATCTTTGAATTTTGTCATTGTATCGGTATAGTTGTCGTTGTAGCTCCATTTTTGTTATTAATACACAAAAGATTAGATCCAAGGTCTGCAGGGAAATTTCCCTGGACTATAAACATATCTTCCTCTCAAGTTCTAAACATTGAGGAGGGAGAGTACCTCGTGGCTCCAACTCCTTATGCCTCCAAGCTATCTACAGAGCACATTGAGAAAGGTCTGTGATGTATTTACGAGTCGAGCTCTCTTTAGAAAACCACATCAATAAAGATGAGTACTCCTATTTAGAACTTCGGAAGATAATGTAGCTTGCTTCCAAGCCACTGCACCACATGGGCATGTACTCATAGTAGTCGGCCCAGAATGCTTCTGTACTTTAATGGGAATGAACAGGGGACGACCATGGGAGTTGATCGAGCAAAATAACACAGTCCCAATGCTATGGTAGAATATGGATGATGTTGTTGCTGTCGTGTAGGCATAAAGCTTAGGGGCAGGCAGACATTAAAGTGAATTTGCCCATTTGAGGACTCCATTCTTTAGATCACAATTTGTACTTCTTTGCCAGATCTTTCCGAGTGCTATCTTTCTAATGATACATGCACCACATCAAGTTTATAACTTAGCTGCTCTCTTTGAGAATGCAACTTTTCCTGTCAAAGGTATACTATGGGATGAAGAAACACAACCAGCAAAAGAGGAAAGGGAAGAAAGGGACTGAATATACATACTGTTAGTCTTATCCCGTCAAGTTGCTGGACAAAAGAAGGAACTTCTGGCTGATGCGACATTCTAACAAATGGATGTTCTAGCAACATGCTAGCTGATGGCCTCTCTGCTGGATTTCTACGGAAACAACAATGCAAAAAATCTTTCCCTTCTAGTGATAATGTTTCAGGTATTGGTGGGGTATCTTTTAGAACCTTGAACATTGCTGCAGCCTGCCATAGTTAAATTAATTGATAGAATCAAAGATTTGTAAGTTTAAGAGTTTAAAGATAGCACTGCATGGTCTTGCTCTTAGGTGAAATTTTACATAAAAAGCTTGCACAAGTAGAGTATAAACAATACTCAAGTGGCCATGATTTTCAGCTGCTTGACATTCCTCCAATTCTGATGTTGAAAAGTTCATAAAACAATTAATCATTTGATAATTCGTAATTTGATTTTGAGTTTTGACCAAAGGCAAATCTAAACATAGTGAAAGATATCGTTAACTCTGTTAGATGGCCAATGACAAAAATAAAGGTACATTGGGAGAAATCAGATATTTGATTACACTAATGCCCAGGTCTAATGGAATACCAACTGCACAGCTAGAGTAACAAATTCATATGACTCCTCGACACAAGAAAATGTAGCATGATTAGTTTTTATTTGCTAAGTTCTTGGAGCCATGTGAATCTAAGAGGGCATGTCAAGAAATGGAACTCTGCCAGGAAAGATCACGTACGAGCTAAAAAATGCAAAAATAAAGTCCTTACAGCTTCATATTCACTCCAAGGAGGTTTGCCATTCAGCATCTCAATTATAGTACAACCCAAACTCCATATATCAATAGCTAAGGCAAGATCGCTACTATTATCTCTCTGCATAACAGAGTGCAAAAGCTGCAGGAAACAGAAAACATAAGCTGTGGGAGGTGATAAAACATAATTAGAAAGATGTGCTGTTGAAGGGAAGTACCTCAGGAGCCATCCAATATGGACTTCCTTTTAAAGAGAGATTAGCTGAGTGCCCGTTTAGCTGCATAACAAGACTTGAGGTTCAAAGAAAAATATAACGCTAGCAAAAGTCTGGTAACAGCCAGTTTGTTAGTCTAAGATCTTTTGATTATACATCTTAGAGTGACGACATACAAAAATTGTTACAACTGTTGTTGTTTTTCTGAATATAACATTCTTGTTTTACATAGTAGCACATGAGAATGTTTTGACTCCAAAAAAAACATTTACAGCTATAATTACAAAAAAAAAAAAAGAGGTTTAAAACGCCCATATTTCTCCACAGTGCTAAAGATGAAGCATCTAAAAACGCATATTAACAGTCCGCTACGAGGAGATTTACTATGTAAAGCACAAAGATCTATGGATCAATCATTACATTCTACTAAATAGAACATTCTTTACTTAAAAAAACTGCAAACTGAAAAATGATATGAGATAGAGTTACGTACATGCTTAGCCATCCCAAAGTCTGCAAGCTTGACAACCCCATATGCATCAACAAGCAAATTTGCCCCTTTAATGTCCCTATACAAGAAAATAATTCAAAAATGGTTCTTCAGAGGGTTCTATATCTTATTTCTATCATAGTTGAATATCTGACTATTACCTGTGAATGGTCTTTTTACTGTGCAAGTAAGCTAACCCGCAAAGAATATGGCGAGTGAAATTCCTCACAATAGATTCTGTAATTTCCCCACAATGGTCTTGGATAAATTTATTGATAGAACCAGGATGAACATATTCTAGATAAATGTAAAACCGGTCATCAACCTGCAATATCAAAGAATAAAACACAATCACAGAACAGTATGTACAAGGATGAATCAAGTTTATAACTCGTAACAAATTCTTACTATTTCACTGCCATAATACTGGACAATGTTTGGGTGCTTGAGCTGGCTGAGAACGTTGATTTCCTGGACCAACATAAAGAATAAATGTTGAAAACATTTCAAGCTTGAAACTTATGGGGCAAAGATAATGTTCTGCATTGAAATGACATTCAGCTTCAAGTACTCATGAAAATAGCTAGGCAACTGCTCTGTCAAATGATATTAAGGTTTGATCATTCATGAATCATGACCATTATGCTCGATAACTGGTGCTTCTAATTCTGAGCATGCTTTCAATTCATCAGTTAAGAGGCAGACAATTGAGATTTTGAATATTCTAAACCATAGTGACTACTTTAACCAATCAAGCAAGTTGTATATCTATATATCTAACCAAAAACATGGATATGTAAAACTAATATCCTGAGAAAGCCAGAAAAATGATTTTCTGTTGCAGGTTAAAGTGAAAAGGTTTGGAATCTCCACTCATTAATTTGTAACTTAAAGCTGTTAATCCTCAACATAGTTTTCAGTAAGTTAAGACTGTTAGTATGTTCTATTTACCGTACAAAGCCTTCATTTTCTCCCTTAATTGCATCCTTTCAGTTCCTTTATTGGCCAAGCTTTTTTGTAATTGAAATATCACAATTCACATGCAATAATGCAGATAAACCCCAAACTTCAAATATTTCAGCCACTTCAAGCAATGCAGGAGTGCCCATTAATGATTTTTAATAACACCAATCAAAATCTATACAGAGAATCCAAGTATTCAAGGATTATGAAACAAAGACAGTGAAGGAAATCTGACCTGTTCTAGCTGCCTTATAGACTCAGCAGATTTTGGGTCATCTGGTAATAATTCAACTTCTTTCAATGCACATAAAGCTCCTGTCTCTCTGGTTAAGATCATAGTGTTACATTAGAAAATATTGAAGGATTTAAGATATATGCACTGGTAGTGTTAAAGAATAATTTATACTATCAGCATGTTATAGCATCATATAGACATGCAACGACATCCATCAACAAGATTTATATACCTGTTTGATGCTACGTAAACACTTCCAAATGTCCCACGTCCAATAAGCTTTCCTTTTTTCCACTGTCCTTTAATAGGTGATATATCTGCTTTAGGGGTAGGTGGTGAAACGGGAGGGGTAGCTAGAGGAGGAAGGGGTAAAGGATGGACATTGCCTTGAGCGCAATTCTCACGACGCGCCATTGGGCACTGATCATTTGGTAGTGGATGATGTAAAGGTGAAGTAGGTCCACTTGGACTCCTGGATCTTCTCTGAGGACTTAATTTTGGACTGTGAAGAGGAGAGTTATCAACACTAAAAGCATGATTATAAGAGAAGCCTAAACCATGAGGGGCATCTGAAGGAGGCATTTCAGGGGCAGACCAAACTTGAAAAACACTAGGAGGTGTGACGAAAAGAGGACTCGTTGTATGATCACCACTTTTCAGTTGGCTATGTGAAGGACTTGCATAAGGACTAGTTGGAGCACTAGTCCAAAAGTCAGGAGGGATTCTTTCTGGGACAAGCAGCATCCGAGGTGGCATCTTCCTGGACAATGGAGTTGCTGAGTGCTCTGTTCTCTTTCGAGCATCTTGGTTTAATAATCTGCTGAAATATCAAACAAAGAACAAAATCATTAGGTCTACATAATCTGAAACCTACAATATATGACTACAACAACAACATACCCAGTTTAATCCCACAAGTGAGGTCCGGGCCGGGTAAAGTGTATCCAGACCTTACCCCTACCTTGTGCAAGCAGTGAGGTTGTTTCAGATAGACAATGGACTCAAGGAAAACATAAACACAACATTTATGGAAACATAAGCAGTAACATTAGCAGGATAGTAAGAAACCCGCAGCATAAGAGACAACAAGTAGGTCAATACAATAAATGACTACATGAGTGCTAATTGCCAGCTACGCCTAGAGAAAAAGAAAATTGTTCTTGTGGATCAACTACCTCTCGATTTCAAATTAGACAAATTCAGTCACTAAAAGAATCAAGAAACTGTTCAAAACATGATGACCCTCAACCAACTACAACCCTAAGGATTTGATTGTAAAATGCACAAATTTATTCATTTGAATAAGAAATTTAGAGACCTAATAATTCGAAGATTAACATAGAAAGAAGAGTTTCTGGATTTACACAAATATAATTGAAACTTGAGCAATTTGAGCAAAATAAGAAACAATTACGGCAAATATTGAGAAATTTTCACATACCCCTCTCGTGTTGCTCCGCCATTGAAAGCATCCATCCTTTCTCTTTCTGTTTCCTCTCCAGCTTTATGATGCGAAATTCCTTCCCTAGGCGAAGGAAGTGGGACGCTGGGGGCTTGAACCAAATTAGGATGTTGACGGAGCATCACGTGTAATTCCGGCAAAGGAAGGGGTTGCGGCGGCGGACGTCCCTCCGGTGGAGAACTTTCATACGAATACTGAGAATGCCAGTCATCTCCGACGTCGACATTGTGGTCCCCACCACGGTGTTGGGGCTTCTTCT
This sequence comes from Solanum verrucosum, assembly GCF_900185275.1. NCBI lineage: Eukaryota > Viridiplantae > Streptophyta > Magnoliopsida > Solanales > Solanaceae > Solanum > Solanum verrucosum. Next base: position 1,993,710 of record NW_026020402.1, read on the forward strand.
TCTTACGGGATATTTGGCGTATACGGCTACGGGTGCCGAAGAGAGCTGATTTCAGGACGGAACCAACGCCCCCGCGCGTGACGATCACGCTATCATCGGAATGAACCTTTCTGTCGGAGGTAGAGGCACGGGTGGAAGATGAGAAGCTCGGCCACCAATGCATTGCATGCATTTGACGTGACACAGCCAGAAATTCTAATATGAAGTTGAAAAAATCACCCTATTACCTAAATTAATTTTTGAATGGCCTTGAAATCAAGGCCATTCAAAAAATTTATATATACAAAGGACAAAGATATAAAAAAAAATTCACTAAATTAACATTCTGCATACACCTAACTCCGCCCTGATTGCATTTGTGATCGTTGAGATCACATAATGCGTTGCATGCATGAAATGATCAATTGAAATTCAAGGCCATGAAGATGTGGTTAGAGGAAACCTAAAAATGGTATTAACGGTTTAATCTCAGACTAATATGATAAAACCTGATAGTTATTGAAGAACAAAGATAGATCAAACTCCAAAATAAATGAATTTTATTTGAATGCCTCGTCAATCATAAATAAGTTGAATTAGCTATATATATAAATTTTAAATATGGCGTAGAAAATAATATTGAAGAAAGAATAGCACTGAATCGAGGAGAAGGAAGGAAGGAAGAGAAGACAAGGAAATTGTCGTCCTCCTTGAATCACCGGAAAAAATGAAGAAGGGAGAGAACACAAAGGAGTTGTTGTCCTCCTTGAGTTACCGTAAAAATTGAGAAGGAAGGAGACAATAAACAGAATTAAATGTAAAAGGTCTATAGAATAAGAGGGGGAAAATTTAGCACGCTGACAACAAACGTAAAGGGGGGTCGAGACAACTATATCAATCCTACGGTCAAACTAATAAACATGCACACCAATTCAATTTCTTTTAGTATTTAGTATCTATCTTCTTCTAGAGCATTTCCTTTTCTGGCTAAAGTCAAATACATTAGACTACATTTTGTACGTATATATATGTTTAGGTCATGGTTTACAAATATTTTTTGGTACGGAATTTAAAAAAATAAAGAAAAGTTTTTAATTTTGTTGTTTTCAATATGTCCTTTAATTTTTTAGCAAACATATGAAAATTGAAATTAAATGCTGTAAAAAAGGAGTTATTCTTTTTTAAATAGATAAAAAAAAATCATTCTAAAGTATTATTTCCACGTAGTTGACTACTTTTACTATGAAGACCAACGCGGACCCACCTCATTAACCTTAAACTGATTACTTTAATTCAATCTTACTAGCCCTATTTTCTTCCTTTTTCATAGTATTATTTTTTCTGTGTGTTCTTTTGCGGTACTTAATTAGGATCAAATATAAAGGCTCGTAAACTATTAAGTCATTTGTTAATCACTAAAGGAGCAAACATGCATCCCAAATTAATTATGGGTCGTTTGGCGTAATAGATAAAAATAAATAGTCATGGGATAAGAAAATAGTGATGTGATACAAAATTTGTGTCTTGTTTAGTTGTCATGTTTGGGATAATTTATACCATAGTGATGGGATAAGTTATCACATATATATGATGCGATAAGTTATCTAGGATAGCTAATTCCAGGATAACTAATCTGTGATAACTTGTTCTCAACCAAACGAGCCCTTAGAAAAAGCTTCACTGAAATTAAAATGGGAAAATGATCATTATATTTGGTGATTCTTTTTATTATGTTTATAATGTGTTCATAATGGAGTAACCCTACATCCAGAGGCGGACCCACATGCATCCGTGAGGGTACACGTGCACCCGATAACTTTTTTAAAAAAATCGTATATATATGTATGGATAGTTGATAAAATGATAATATATTTGATTGTGCACCCTTATAACAAAAACTCGCTTGGGTGCATTGGTCAAAGTCGCCATTTCAGACTATGACCACGTGAGTTCGAATCTTGCGAAGGCTTATTTTATTTCCTTTTTTTTTACTTTAAAATCAGTTTTTTCTTTACAATTAACCCTTTTTAAAAATTGTTTTTTATTAAAACTCGTTTTTGCCACTTCATTGGCCCCGCCCCCATTCTTAACCACCTTTTTTTGCCATCTCATATGACCCATTCCTTTCTTAATTGAAATTAAATACAAATAAAAATTCTAACACAATTCTAAACAAAATATAAGACTGCTAGAAAATTTACAACTTACAAGTATTTTTCACTGCATAATTGAAAATCTTACCCCCAATTATCTCGCATAAATTGGTAAGTTCTTCTTTACAAGCGTATTTTTTTGTAAGAATTTGTTGTTGATTCTTGTGATTTGAAATAGATAGATTTTTGACGAAACACTATTCTTCTCAATCAAGTGCTAGTTTTAGAGACAATTCTTCATGAGTTTGATTTGCAATCACTTAAATCGGATCCTGGAGAAAGAATATCTATTGATAAATATTGCCCTAGAATACGAATACGAGATGAAGTGAGAAGACACTATATTCAACAAGGGCATTGTCAACCAGATATTAATGATAATGAATATCCTCAAACTCGATTCGAAACGAAAATGTGTCGATTTTGTAAGACATGATTTAAGGGCTCATACTCTAGATGGTTTGAGTTATTTATTCAAAATTCTAAAAGATTCTTGATAAAAAGTTGATTGTTCTTCTTTTAATATTTTAAATTTTTTTAATTATAATGTTCAATATTGGTTAAAGTAAAATAAAATAATAAAATTCACTATTAAAATTTATTGGGGCCTCAAAATTTTGAAGGCCTAAGCAAGGCGCTTTGCTAACCTTACTCTTAACCACTTTAGCCTTACCCTTGAGGCCACTCTTAGTGGTGCCTGCCTATCTTCAAATCATGGATTCGCACCTGTCTACTATTTTATTTCTTTTTGTCCTGTAGTAGCACAAATGAAAAAGGAAATTGCAGCATCTCAAGGGGACAAAGATTTAATTTGTACGGCATAATACGGAATAAAGAGAAACAAAATGTGATTCTGGTCTACCAAAAAGCGCTTCCATTATTAATTGCATAGACTAATTGTTCTGCAGTCACCACACACAAAAAGAAAGACCATAATCTATACACTTTAGTTTTCAATTGACTCGGTACTAGTGCTCATTTGCTCTAGTAAAACATTGTTGCCAAGTAGGGCTGTGTATCGGTCGGTTCAGTTAGATTTATAAAATTATTGGGTTTTTTTATCGGTTATCAATTTGTAATCATGTTAAACCGTTATGGAACCGTTAAGATATCTGTTTATCGGTTCGGTTATCGGGTTAACCGTTAACAGTTCACACAATTTTCATTGAGAATTACTAATGGACTAATCACTAATTAACAATACGCAGTAGCCAGTAGTCACCGATGAACTTTTCCTGTTAGTTTATTACTACATAAAACACTAAATCAAACTCCATATTAACATGGATAGAGATGTCAATATTGCCAAATTGGCAAACTCAAAATGATTCCTCATAACAACCAAGTCAATTTCGATATGAACTATAAAGAGAAACCATTACAGCACTACTAACGAAAACCATTAATGACCATGAGACCATTACTAATAAAAACGTTTTCATTGCAAATTGTAGTATTGCAATATTGCAGACATATCTCACTGTAATGAGAGGATAAAAACAAAGACTTAAAGTAAGGAACCAACCATTTGAAACTCAATTTAGACACTTAGAGAATGATATTCAATATAACTCGCCGGTGTGGGAGCAGTGATAGTGAATCAATGAGTAATATCGCTACTTTGGAATATTATTGTGAAATTTGAGTGTCAACTATAAAGTCACTATGAAAAGTTTGAAGATTGAAGTGTAAACCCTAAAGGTTAAAAATGCCTAAGGCCTTAAATTATATAAATGTAATTAATTAAACTTCTTATCGGGTTATAATCGAGGCATCCGATTAGAAATATGGCCAAATCGAGACCCGAACCGATAAGCCAAAAAAATTCTTTGCAAACTTTTCACAAAAATATTTTGACGCAATAGCTCAACTATTTAATATTATTTTTGAAAAGAAGAAGAAGAGTTAATGGTGTTTTAGCAAAGAAATCTTTTTTGATGTTTTAGCAAAAGAATTTTATTGCAAAGGAAGTGAACAAATAAATAAAGTGTGAAGGGTATTTTTGTAAACATATATTTTTAATAGAAATTATGCAAGATTTGTTATTTCTAATACATCAAACCAAACAATGTATAAGAAATAATGCTTGCAGAACTAATGCAAGCACTACTAATACAAGCATTACTAATACACCCTATTTTGCATTGTTCTTATACACTCTACCAAAATTATAAATAATTATATATTGATTATATACTGTATATTGGAATTTTATTGGGCCGTTGAGTAGTAGTGTAAGAATAAGGATCCTCGTATACAATAAAATTGGGCCATGGCTGCAGGGGAAGTGTAAAAAATAGCCGTTTTTGGGATCCTATTTAAAGATGAGAATAGCTAAAGTTCACAAAAGAAAAAAGGTTAAAGTTTAGCCGTTTCAGAATAAATTCAGATTTGTAAAGACTGAAGTTGAAAATTGCAGGTCTAAGATTTCAATTTCAGACATATGAGTCTGAAATAGGACTTCAAAAAAGCCTAACTTTAAACTTGTGTATCTAGTTTGACCTTCAATTTTAATCAAATTCATGAATATCATGTCTGAAGTTAAACTTTTGGCATAACTATTGAAACTTACATTACTATTACGCTTGCATAAACTTTGTACACAAAAAATTCAACAATTCTAGATTAGAAGATATTTCTAGCATGCTTAGAACTGTATACATACTTATTTACGAATAAGGGTACTTAACTTAAAGTATTTTTAAAGCAGCCAAAAGGTACATGATATTTAAAAAGCAAAACTTAAACTTCTCCTCAACAAATGAGAATATGACATATACTTCGAAACAAGTACTAGAATGGATCGCCCATGTGTTGTTTATGTCTGATTTGCTATTTTAAATTCCCTAAGAACTAAGAAGAAAGATAATCGTCTAATTTTTTTTTGTTGATAATTTTCAAAATTGGATATTATTTAAACAGTGACATCATGATCGGCTAACTCCTACCTGGTGTCATTCCTACTAAATAATACGGAAAAGATAAGACGTGTATTTCAGTAATTTTTACAAATAATTGTACTACTATAAGTTATTTAGGTATCCTTCATTTCCCTTGTATTTAAATAGAAATAGAAGGGAATATTAGAAATAAGGAAAACATAAGACGTGTATTTCAGTAATTTTTCCAAATAATTGTACTACTATTAGTTATTTAGGTATCCTTCATTTCCCTTGTATTTAAATAGATTCAAGATCTATATATCCTTTGTGATTTCACCGTTATTTGTCAATCAGCCTAACATGTGTTCAGATCGCGCAGTCTCTGACTATGACATAAATAAGCATAGTAGCTTTGATTTCCCACAATCGAAACTCAAAAATTGGATCAAAGTGGACAGCATAAATGTGAAGGAGAAATAATGATTCATCTTTAAATTATGTCTATATATTTGGTTTGTATGCATATATAGTTCTGCTAATACAAGAATTTTCTTTTCGAAATTTGTAATAGCCAAGAGATCCCGCTGATGGCGACATGTACACATCTATGTCCTATGATCTATAACAAATATTTTTATTTTTGTCTACTTTTATTTGTTATGTTACTTTTTTCGAAAGTTAATTTGTTAATTTTTAAAGTTAAATTAGATTACATTAATTCAATATTTTTCTAAAAAAAATATTACATATTCAAAAACTATACGAAAAGTACAAGTACAATTTTTTACGCATTCATATGATGAAAATATACATCGTAAAATGTTAGTTAAATTTTTTTTATAGATTAATTCTAAAAAATGAAATTATGACAATAAAAATGAACGGAGATGATGATATACTGTAAGATTTAGGCACTTAATAGAGCTAAATTAGGTATAGGTAGTTATCTAATACTACGTTTTTGTCAATTATGAAGATTTTCTACGAAAGCCAAAGATCCTTGCACGCTCACGTTAAACATCATAGTCAAAAAAGAAGGGGCACTTTATTCTACACCAAAGCAAACCTATGATTTGATTATTTGCATGAAATGACTCAATGTATTTATTGACTTCAAATCATATCAACGGGCAGCGCACGCTTGCACTGATAATGCCTATACATAGAAGAAAAAAATGTGATTGTGACATTATAATTTATGTTATTTTATTAGTCTCATATTAGTTGATCATTATACTAAAAATAATTGTTATTTATTACTTGATTATTTTACTAAATCAAGAAAATATTAATTACACTTTTTTCTATATTACTCTTGCAATTAATTCTTTTTGAAAGTGTTCACATTTATTTGTAAAATCCTAAGAAGTTTTTTAAGAGGTGAATTAGTAAAATTATCTTTTTATTTATGATTTCTTAATATACGTGCAAAAAGAAAAATGATCAAATATTACGGAACATAAGGAGTATTGGACTAGGCATACAGTTTTAAAAAGAAATATTTTTTTTTTGAAATTTATGGTCTTAAACAAATCTTAAACATTTGTATGACTATAAATTATTTCATTCAGGATAAAAAAAATTAATTTTTTTAATCTGATTATAGAAATGTAATATCAATCCCTCAATTTTTATTTAGATGTCATTACTAAAAGTACATGCTTCTTAATACTTGTCATTTCACAAAACCAATGCATAAATAAATTATTTTTCATATTTTACCCTTGAGAGTTATTAGTCTTGAAAATATGCATTTGACCAACATATATAGGAAAACTAAGTAATTAATTCATGTTCATTGATCAAATTAATTAATCAAAATAAACTAATTCGTGTTCATTTATTGAAGATTTCAAGAGAACACTAAATAAGGATACACTAATAAATTATACATAGTTTCTTAAGGAACGTGAAATCTAAAATGGTAACAACTAAATATAAACTGAGAAAATATTTTTAACACAGACTAAAAATAAATGTGTGTCGCATAAATTGTGACTGAAGAAATACAAGAGAAGATTAATTTCACAATCCATTACAAATTAATTTCATTTAGGATTAAGAATTTCAAAAGTAAAATATAAGTACATATTTACTGTGCGAATTAAAATATGGTGCATGTGACCCATGTCCTTTTTCTCTCCACTTCTAAAGTTGATGCATATCTATCTTATGATAATGGAGAAGCAATACTTCATTGATTTTCTATCGCTGCTAAATCGTATTTTAACTTAGTTGAAATACTTTTAATAATATTCCACATTGTGGTAACTAATTATGTTTACCCAAGCTCTTCTGAGTACTGATGACCTAGTCATATATTCTAATGTAATAATGTAAATTTATTCTAAAACATACTTGGTCCAATATTGACCAGAATCATTAAGATTATCAATCAATTTTCAATAGTAAATGTCAAATTTGCTGTTAACAGGGATTAATAATATAATTTTGAATTCAAATAAGTTTGTGTACATTTTAAAAGTTTGACAAATTATAACATGCTAATGCAAAATAGTTTGATTTAATTTAGAATTGTTTTTTTTATTTATGATATTAAACGTGTTGCTATAATAGCTTATCGTTAAAGATAAAATAACAAATTTAATTGCAAAATTATTTCCAACCACATAAATGTTTCATCGTTTTAAAACGGATCTAAAATTTGCAAAAGTTTGCATGGATGAGATTAAATTGAATAATTCTTTCATCCCAAAACCAACAATATAGAAGTAGCGTTATTATTCTAGGACCATTGAGGCTATGTGCATATCTATTGTACAAGAATAAACAGTATTGAAAGATTTGACCAGATCTTTATCGGGCAAATTAAAAGAAAAAGAAGTATTCGATATTTTCGAATTATACAAACTACAGTATATTCTAATGAACTTATTATGTAAACTTACGGATCATAATATATACTGAGACTATAACTCGAAAGGGATTCGGTAATATAAATATTGTATTCATTAATTTTAAATGAAATTTGACTTTAATTCCTTTCTACTCCAAAATGGTTGAGGAAACAGCTTCTTTAAATACCATGCATTCTTTAACATACATAATTTTCTATTTATCAGGATAAATTTTTATTTTTTTGTCTAGGGCAAAAATGTCGTCGTCGAATTCTCCATGTGCAGCATGCAAATTCTTGCGTAGAAAATGCACACAACAAGAATGCGTTTTTGCGCCATACTTCCCACCAGATCAACCTCAAAAATTCGAAAATGTACACAAGGTGTTTGGGAGAAGTAATGTGGCTAAATTACTCAACGAATTAAACGCGACTCAACGGGAAGATGCTGCAAATTCCCTAGCATATGAAGCGGAATATCGTCTCCGTGATCCGGTTTATGGTTGTGTTGGACTAATTTCAATACTTCAACATAAGCTTAAGCAAGTTCAAGATGATTTATTGAATGCTAAGAAAGATTTAGCAACGTATATTGGTCCACAAGCAATGTTGCCAATGCTTCAACACTCTGGCTATATTCAACAGCATCCCAATAATCCCTCTTCTTCTAATATGATGGCTTATAATATGCAGCCAATGGGATTGCAACAACAATTAATGATGCGCGATCCTCAACAACAACAGAATCAGCAGCAAGTGATTATTGAAGATCATCAATTAGCCGCGGTAATGGCTGCAAGGGAACAGGAGATGATGAGAACTTATGAGCAACCACAACAACAGCAATTCAACAATGGATATGATTCTGCAGGTACTGTAATAGATTTTGGTACAACAAAAGTTATTTATATATATATATATATATATATATATATATATATATATTTCCAGTGAAGTATATTTCAAACATTATTGATAATATTTTCAAATTACCAAGTGTTTTGATGAAATTTTGGATACTAATGATTAGTTATAATAATGTGCAAGTGTTACTGCAGGATCATGTAATATAAAGTTAAAAATTAAGACAGCTTAGATGTCTTGTCCTTTGTTGGATAGGATAACCTGCTACCTATTGCTAGTGGGAGCTAATAAATATTCCATGGAATTAGTAGAGATGGAAAAGCGGGCCTGGACACCAGGATCATAAAAATTAGAATAGTTTAAAGAAAATCACTTTCATTTAGAAAACGGACATTTTTTAGCTCACACAAAAACACATCTATTAATGTGTTTTGAACTCTTATTTTAAGGAATTTAGAATTTATTAATTTTAAATCTTGAATCCGTCTCTGTCAACAGGGCCAGTAACCGCAACAGGATTTCATCAAATGAGTTCATCAGTATCACCTTCATTGGCATTGGCCTCATTTGACAATGATCCTTATCAGATTCAGCAAGCCCAGCAGGAGCAGCATCGCGGCCAGGTTCAGGTTCAGGTTCAGCCACATCAATTGCTTCAGCAACAGCAACAGCTACCGCAACAACCACAGACACCACAACAGCAACAGAGAGCCAACAGTGAAGAGGAAAGGGGCATTGGTCCTTCATATTAATGTTGCAAGTCAGTTGAAGATTTTTTTCTTCTAGCAATTTTTTTTTTAATCTTGGTAAGTACCTTTCAATGCTTTTCCTTCTTGTCTCTTTCATATTTTACATATGAGTTCAAAAAGTATTAATCCGTGATAACTCTATATTACTAATCTTCACTTAACTAATACTACTTGCATAATTAATGATATTGTTGTTTTACAGCAATGCCAAACAGGCTCGTAGTCGAAATACTTTTAATAATATTCCGCATTGTGGTAACTGATTATGTTTACCCAAGATCTTCTGAGTGCTGATCTTGGACCTAGTCATATATTCTAATGTAATAATGTAAATTTATTCTAAAACATACTTGGTCCAATATTGACCTGAATCATTAAGATTATTAATCAAATTTCAACTAGTAAATGTCAAATTTGCTGTTAACAGGGATTAATATTATAATTTAGAATTCAAATAAGATTGTGTACATTTTAGAAGTTTGACAAACATGCTAATGCCTAATGGTTTGATTTAATTTAGAATTGTTTTTTTAAAATAATAATTGAAATTTATGATATTAAATGTGTTGCTATAATAGCTTATTGTTAAAGATAAAATAACAAATTTAATTGCAAAATTATTTCCAACCACATAAATGTTTCATCATTTTAAAACGGGTCGAAAATTTGTAAAAGTTTGCATGGATGAGATTAAATTGAATAATACTTTCATTCCAAAACCAACAATATAGAAGTAGCATTATTATTTTAGGACCATTAAGGTTTTAATTTGTGCATATCTATTGTACAAGAATAAAACAGTATTGAAAGATTTGATCGGATCTTAATCGGGCAAATTAAAAGAAAATTTTTTTTAGATATTTTCAAATTATACAAACTATATTCTACTGAACTTATTATGTAAACTACGGATCATAATATTTACTGAGACTATAAATGGAAAAGGATTCAGTAATATAATATTGCTTTCATTAATTTAGTTAGTGCATTTCATATTGATTGAGTCATCCTCCAAAACATTTCTTCTTCGCCTTCATTCTTATTTGTCTAAATTATATATAAATATTTTTGATATAATATTTTCTACTTATCTAACAAACATAAAAAAATAAAATAAGAAACACATTTGTTTTTCTAAAATACATTTATGTTCATACTGAACACACCCTTTGCTAATTATTTATTTTAAAAATATAATCACCGCCATTTAAAAACGTGTAGAGTTGAAAATAACTTATTGCTTACTATACTTATTAGAGACTTTAAAGAATAGCATCCAAATAGTCATAGTTACTATGCTAATTTAGTATCTAATTAATCTTAGATGTACCAATAACATATATAATCATAATAAGTACGACTTTCAAATAAAAATACTTAATGCAGAACTATTAAGAAATTTTCTTTTCTCACGCACGTGAGAATATTGTACGACGTGTCTATATAACTTTATTATAATATAGTCACAGACTTACTACAGATATAACTCAGCAATAAATAAACTAGTAGTGGCATTGCTATATAGAAGTAAAGGGTTTAACTCAAAATTCTTCATTAAAAAATTTGATCGAGATGACTAATTATATTTATTTTATGTGAGGCGCATGTTAAATTATTCAAAAAAATCAAAGTCACACGAGTATAAGTGGTTTTTGGGTAGGTGGGAAATTCATTGAGCTGGTTTATTTATTTATTTTGGGGAAAGTTGGAAGTTTGTGGTTAGAGTAGAAACTACTCTAATGATTATATTTTATTTTATTTTTATTTTTTGGTTTGATATTCATATTGAAATTCGATAAATATGATTTCATATTCAGGGGCTGAAATCCGATATCTCTATTTAAATAGTATTTACCACTTCACCATAACCCTTATTGATAACGATTAAAATTGTATACAACAATAATGAAAACTTTAATACAATTAATATAATTTGACTTGTAATAATAAGTTAGTAATCATTTTTTACTAAATTATCGATTAATGTTAATACTAAAGATTTGTCTATAATTGTAATAATTACTTTCTTTATGGCTCTATACAATAATAGTTGTCAAGACTCGATCAAGATTATTAAAAATACTATCCCAGTTAAATTGTTATTTTACAAAAACAAGATGAAGCTATAATTTTTGTCTTATTTTATCTTAATAATAATTGTTCTTAAAATAAGATTAGTTTATAACATGTTGACCAAATTTTTGGTAGGCAAAAGTGCTTATTTTTTTCCCAAAAAAATAATTAAAAAGGTGAAGTATTTGATCAGATTTTTAAGAGAAAATAAATAATTTTGAGAAATAGCAGAAACTTTTTTCAGAAATTAAAGAAATAGTTTTTCTAAAAACTACTTTTTGAAAAATAATAATTCAAAAACAACTTAAAAACACTTTTTAAAAATTTGACCAATTATCAATAATCAATTCTCAAAAGTATCTTCCCTTTAAATTAATTAGTGAAACACAAATTACTTATAAAAAAACACTTTTTTGAAATTGTATAATTTTTGGGGAAACAAGCTATTAAGTAGTATTGTTCATTAATAAAGTACTACAATTTTCATTGGAAAGAGATAAAAAATAATAAAAATAATTTTTATTTATGATTTTTTTAAATAAAAAATGTGACAACTAATATGAGACATAGGAGAGTAATTTTTATGGTAGAGATTTTTGCATAATCAGAAGTTAATCTTGATTAGGTTTATATGATAGTAATTTAATTTTTTTAAGTGTCCTACACATGACATATGACTTTTAATAAGGGTAAATTTGGAATATGAATTTGTGCAGGGACAAAGAAGCTAATCAGATTTCACATTAGTCAGAAAGTCAGAATGGAGGTTTCTTCCTCTTTACGCGGTCACTACGACTCCTTTTTCACATTAGACCCCACTAATAGAATATATTTACACTCTTACCCTCTATATAATAAAAATGACCTCGACTAAATTATACTTGTCCATTTAATAATGATGTCTTTTCCTTTTTAATCTCTTGTATCTTTTCTCCCCCATCACTCTCAAATTCTGTCTCATATATTCATTTTCATAATTATAAAAACCTACAAGAATAATAAACGTGTTATCTTTTTGTTGTATTCTTTTGAAGATCGATCGGATCGACAAGAATGAATCTTCATTTTCTCAATTTTTTGTCATAAAAGTAAATCAAGCCCTTGTCGATTTTTCTATAATGTGTGACTCAATTAATTCAGATTCATATCGTGTTTGCAGAGTGGAAAAATCTCATTCATCTCATCAGTCATCACAACTTTGTGATTCTTGTTTCTGTTTTCACTTGCTATAAATAAATATTTTAAAAGTAGAAAGATATAAGTATTAATTCTTGTTTATGTTATTTTAATTCATTTTCTACTCACTCCATTTTTCGCAGATGATATGAATTTTAAGGAGAGAGAAAGACGAAGGATTAAAGTTTGATCTATAGTGGTTTTGAAAATACAAGGTGATATTTTCTTTAATTTTTTTGTTTTAATTTACCTCGTTTTGAGTTTTTGGATCTTGATTCCTGTGTTTAATTAATTTGTTTGTGAATTGGAAAAGATGTTGAGTTTGATAAGGAAACACAATAAATTTTGTGTTGATCTAAAGAGATTTTGATTCACTTACTAACTTTAGATCTTAAACTACAACAAGTTTCCTCTTTACATAACTGCCTTCTTTTGCTATTATTCTTAATGGATTTTGAAAATTTTAGGAAGAATTGGTTGTAACAGCAATTTTCTTACTAATCACTTCCCTATTACCTTGAATAAAATCAATTAAAATACCTCTTAATTTATTCTATTGATGATATAAATATATTTACTTGCCATGTTTGCTTCAATGTGACTTTAATGCCATGCATTCTTTAACATACATAATTTTACCATCTATAATTACTCCTCTATTTATCATACTGCAAAAATGCATTTTGTTATAAGTATATTTCTCAGATTTTAGGTCTTTTTTTTTTTTCTTGTCTAGGGCAATAGCAAGGCCAAAGATGTCATCGTCGAATTCTCCATGTGCAGCATGCAAATTCTTGCGTAGAAAATGCACACAAGAATGCGTTTTTGCTCCATACTTCCCACCAGATCAACCTCGAAAATTCGAGAATGTACACAAGGTGTTTGGGGCTAGTAATGTGGCTAAATTACTCAACGAATTAAATGCGACTCAACGGGAAGATGCTGTAAATTCCCTAGCATATGAAGCGGAATATCGCCTCCGTGATCCGGTTTATGGTTGTGTTGGACTAATTTCAATACTTCAACATAAACTTAAGCAAGTTCAAGATGATTTATTGAATGCTAAGAAAGATTTAGCAACGTATATTGGTCCACAAGCAATGTTGCCAATGCTTCAACACTCTGGCTATATTCAACAGCATCCCAATAATCCCTCTTCTTCAAATATGATAGCTTATAATATGCAGCCAATGGGATTGCAAACAGGGATGCAACAGCAATTAATGATGCGCGATCCTCAACAACAACAGCAACAGAATCAGCAGCAAGTGATTGAAGCTCATCAATTTGCCGCTGTAATGGCTGCAAGGGAACAGGAGATGATGAGAACTTATGAGCAACCACAACAACAACAATTTAACAATGGATATGATTCTGCAGGTTCTGTAACAGATGAAAACTCCGTTATTTAGTTTAAATATTGAGTTTATTATATGTGTTTTGAAGTCTTATATATTTAGAATTTTTTAATTCTAAATCTTGAATCCGTCTTTGTCTACAGGGCCAGTAACTGCAACAGGATTTCATCAAATGAGTTCATCAGTATCTCCTTCATTGGCATTAGCTTCATTTGATAATGATCCTTATCAGATTCAACAAGCCCAGCAGGAGCAGCATCGCGGCCAGGTTCAGGTTCAGATTCAGCCACATCAATTGCTTCAGCAACAACAACAGCTACCGCAACAACCACAGACACCACAGCAGCAACAGAGAGCCAACAGTGAAGAGGAAAGGAGCATTGGTCCTTCATGTTAATGTTACAAGTCAGTTGAAGGTTTTTTCTTTTAACAAATATTTTTAATCTCGGTAAGTACCTTTCAATGCTTTTCCTCCTTGTCTCTTTCATATTTTACATATGAGTTCAAAAAGTATTAAACCTTGATAATCTCTTTATTACTAATTATCTTTACTTAACTAATACTTGCATAATTAATGATTTGGATAGTTTTACCAGTTATACTATGTACTTAATTAGTAGTATTATAATTTGCAGGTTACAAAATCAGGCTTGTTAGAAGGTTACACTGTGTATTAGATCTTTTAGTGATAGTGTAAAATATTTAACTCGTCCACTATGATTGTGTCAGTAATTATACAATTTATGCATCTCTTAATAGATTGCCAAACACTAAAACATGCTTTAAAAACCTATAACCTAAGTGGCAACATTAACATTGGAATATTGTAGGTCCTTTCCTTATATTCAAATGGTTGAACTTTTTTTTTAATTTTTTTATATTAGTTCATACCTAAGCAATTTGCCGGAGGTAAACAAAGTCATTCCTTCAATTTTTAGGTTGCTTGACCTCTAGTGACTCTTCTCAATTATAAGAGGTTTGGCCCTAGCTCTCTTTTCTTTTATTGCAAAGAAAAAAAAAGGATTATGTGGCTTGCACTCTTTCCTCTCTTCGAGTACTTCACTTTCTTTGTTAAGCAAGACATTTAGTTTTTTTCGTACAAGCAATATACTTGAAAAAGAGTTCTCTGGTGTGAGGTATAAAGTATAATAATTTCAGGATAAAATGTATGTATAATTATTTTATCCCACGTTTGGTTGGAGGTATTAGGTAATCCTTGGATTATTTATTCCACCATTTTTGCTTCAGGATAAGTTACCCATATACATATTGAAATAATTTATCCCAAAATAGTTAACCCAGGCTCCAACCAAACAACCCCTTAAGTACTTATATCCCATATAAAGGATTATTGCATCGCCGTTGCAATTTAAACAACGACATATTCAATGTAATTTCGTAAGTGAAATCTAAAAAATAATAGAATACACACAAAACTTACTCTGTTATTACCAGTTATACTGTTTTATTACTCTATTAATCAAATTACTATCATAGTAGTTGATATATAAACACGGTATCTTATGATATAAATATTCAATATACTGTCTATGCACAAAACTTAAACGCTTTCGTCTAACATTTATTTCTTTGTGTCTGATGCGTAAACCAGTTTACAAAGAAGATGGAGATAGAGATGGAGATGAAGATGAGAATATTCAACTTTGATAGTGAAAGGTGGCAAGTATCTGGCCTTCTTTTTAGATTTTTCTTTCTTGTCACCCCCTTTTGAGTTGTTGAAAGACATGACTTAATTATTGTGGGAGGTTAATTTTTTTAAACATATAATAGAAAATTAGTACTGTTGTCTTTCATTTACCTATAGGTGCTGACTTTATGCAGCAATCATACAGGTTTCTTTTATAATTTTCTTTTCTTTTTCAACTTTGACTAGTTTATGGTCAATTATTTCCTCTTTCATATAGCAGTGGATTCAGAATTTCTAATTATTTCCTCTTTGATAGTTCCAGGATTTCTAATTATATCCTCCGCTCCATAGAGGAACACAAATAAATCGCTCCAGTTATACCCAACGTTATGACCTAACACTATCAATTAAGTGGAGCAATAATCATGAGAAATCATAGTTCAAATTTTAATAAAGATAGTAATAAATTAGTAAATGATTTCTTTTATTTGCGTAAGTTCTCGTGGATGAGTTACTTGACACTTGCACTGATGCAAAAATACTAAATATCAGTGTAATAATAGTACGTTGTGGTTAATTTGGTGGTTAAACTATACTGGTTTTTAATTTCAACATCATGATAAATGGACGCAAATAAAATAAAATTGATGTACTTTTCTCAAACAACGCAAGTAACAGCCTGTACGCAGCATGCATATTATACTCTATTATTGACCTTAACCAAAAAAAATTTCAAAAAAATAAAATCTTGTTACCACTGTCTCCTAAAACCTCAATTTTGTTATAGATTTCAGAGCTTTCATAAATGATAGTATGCTATTAAGGAATATTTTTATTCCACTTACAGTTGGGCTCATAGATTTCATGAAATTACGTCGATGGACATGTGCTGTTTGACTTAAACTATTTCTCCCATTCATTTTTACTTGTTACATCTTTTTAAAGTAGATTTTTATTTTTTTGACAAATAAAAAAAATAATATATTTTTTCCATATTTTACCCTTATCACTAAATATTATTCCCCAATTTTTTTTCAAAACTTAATAGAGTACTTAACATCATTTAATAGAGATAGTATTGTAAAATACATATATCAATAATTATTTTCTTAATTGATGTGTCAAGTCAAATAATGACAAGTAAAAATGGATGGAGGGAGTACATTTTTAATTTGTTTCAATGTAAATTACTTTCTTTATTTCAAAATAAGTGTTGCTTTAAGAAAAGAAAAACAGATTGTCCCCAGATAAGTACCGTTTTAAAAATTTAAGACGAAAAATAGTAATTTATTACAACTATACCTTTATATTAAATAATAGAGCTGGCCGAAAAATGAAAAGTAGAAAAGAAAATTATAAGGTGAAAAATCAAATCTTCGTCCGATAAAAGTTCATATAATCAATCAATTAAACTATATATATAACATTTTGAGAAGTGAAATATATGAAAAATTGGTAGACTTCTTAGATCTCCTGCACAGGGGTCCTTCTTTCATTTTTGGAAGACCAAGTGCAATGTACCTACTAATTTAGGAGGGTTAAATAGACGGGTTAAATAAAATTAAGATTGATTAAAATATGTTCACGCATTAACAATATTTAATGCATCATAACCCTTCTAATTACCTAATTTAAATCTATTTTCCATTCATTTATTTTTATTTTAAAATGTAATTATGTAAAAATAAATTGCTAAAATAATGTACTGTACATCAAAGTTGTAGAATTTATAACTTAATTCCAAAACCAATTCGTTTGTTGACTTTTAACAAAACTACAGCAAAGTTGTAGAATTTATAACTTAATTCCAAAACCAATTCGTTTCTTGACTTTTAACAAAACTACTCCTTTTTAAAATAATTAAATTGTTGAGCCAATACACACTCATTAAGAAAAAAAAAGTTTACAACATAAAATAAAGAGCAGTTTTCACATATATTAAACATAAAAATCATATTTGTATGTTATAGCTATAGTTTGCATAATTGCGCTCCATAACAAATTTTATTTTTGTTATGGAGCTTTTGATTTGTATAATTCGCTAGATACATCCAATTTTGTACAAATTATTCAGTTTTGTATAAATTCATTTATACATTATAATTTGTATAATAAGATCTGTATTTGTATAATTGTAAGTGTATAGGACGAAAATATATATATTTGTATATACATTTTTCTTCGCTTTATACAAACACAAACACATTTTATACATTTGTATACCGAATGGGTAATTGTATACCGAAAATGACTAATTGTATACCGAACCAGATGGCAAAAAAATGGAATGTTTGTTGCGAATTACAAATAAAATAAACTATGACTATAACATCTAATTTGAATTAATAATTTGCTATTTCATACAATTTTCCCTAAAATGACATCATTTTCCACTTGTGTCTATAGCAGTCAAAATGAGCTTAGCCCATGGGGCCGGCCCAACCCAACCCCTTATTGGGGTAGGGTTGAGATAAAAAATTCCAAGCCCATTTGAAACTAGGGCTTATAAGCCCAATTCATATAAGTCATTGGCCCTTGAGGCTTGATGAGAGTTGGGCCGTGGTCGGTCCATGGGCCAAAACTATTTATTTAGAGGTAACATACAACAATCTCACTAGTTTATGAGTTAATTACTTAAATGCACGTTATGTTGTAAAATTATGAATCTTACCAGATTTTGGTACTTTCAAACAAAGGCGAACCCATGATTTGAAGATGACGGGTGCACCACCAACGGTAATGCACGTTAGTTAAAATATGTACCCAATATTGATTTATAATTTTATTAAACATAAAAATACAAAACTACGATATTCATGTATAAATAAATTAAATGACTCTAGTAGATAAAGTTTGTTTTGTGGAGTGGTGGATTTAAATTTCACTTTGCACCATGAGGTCGCAAGTTCGAAACTAGCCATCTCCCTATTTTATTCGATATTTTTAAACTTCATAGCTAAAAATGAAAAAAAAAACAAGATAATCAGCAAAATGAGATTCAAACTTTCTCGGTCCCTTCCTCAATGAAGTACAACGTCTAAACTAGCTAACCCAATTGGCTTTTGTGAATTTCGGTGCCTAATAAAATATATCTATATTTTAAAGTGTGTATATATACATAATTTTTCGAAGTTAACGGGTGCACGTGCACTCTCAAAGGATACACGTGGGTTCGCCTCTACTTCTAAATACATGTATTTCGGAACACATGTACTCAAAATTAGGTGAATTTGTTCTAGATACACTCTATCCAAGTGTATTCACATGTATCTAGGATATATAGACAAATAACGCACCCTCGCCTCCCTCTCATCTCGCTCACGTATCTGGGATTCATCACACTAGATACTGTATCTCACGTATCCAGTATCCTAGATACATGCTAATCACACTAGATTTTTTGCTAGTGTTATTGAAATAACATCATTATTTGCCACATTTGATTAGAAAATCTTCTCATTTTTTGATGTTATAAAATTTTAAGTTTGGAAAGAAAAAAAGAAGGGCTAGCCTGCCCCAACCCTCAACCCTTCTAGGTTTGGGTTGGATCAAGAATTTTCAGGCCCTTCCAAATAAAGGGTCGACCTACCCTAGCCCATCAAATTCCTTGACCCCCGAGTCTTGAGTCAGCTCTTTTTGACAACTCTTGTGTCCTTTCAGATATTCTCAAATTATTATTGAAAATATAAATAATTCAAAGTAAAATCATAAATATGAGCGATTAACTCTCTTGAAATTGTCATCTAGAAGATGCAAATCAGAGGCAAAAATGAAAAAAAAATAAAAATTTACAACTCTCTTAAACTTTAAATAATTCACTTATTTTGAACAATAAAAAAAGGCTCAATAATTCACTTATTTTGAAATGGAAGAAGTAATAGTTTACTACATGTTGATTTGATTTGAGTTAGTAATATAACCTAAATTGACCTAACTTTTTTGTTCCGTGTAGCCAAATGAATCGACACAATTAGACAATTGTTACATACAATTGACAACATACAGCCCAATATTAATTAACAATTAATGGACAAATAAAAAATTGGCACATATTAACCCAAAAGTTATATATTGAAATTTTAAAAATATTTTTTAAAAAAATAATAAAAGATATTTAATATCATCTCTCTTCTAACTTCCAACCACTTATCCTTAAAACTAACAAACGATTATTTAGAATTCTCTTTTTCCTTTCAAATTATTATTTTCTGAAAGAATAAAGATACTAATTTATATCCTCTATCTTATAACTTCCAATCATTTCTACTTAATATTATTTAGAATTATTTCTCTACTTAAAATTAGCAAATAAAAAAATTGATTATAACTATTCTTTTTTTAAAAAAAGGAAAAAGGACAAATATACCCTCAAACTATCGCAAATAATATATAAATATCCTCCATCATACATTTCGTTCATTAATGCTCCTGCCGTCCAAACAAGTTTAAAATGAAAGAGTCCATGTTACACAAGTTGGTAAAGGGATATAATCTGACGGGTTTTAATAATATCTCTATATATTTGCTGTAATAAACACTTTGTTTGTAATGAAATTTTGAGTGAATTAATCGTATAAGTATTATTTTAATTATTAATGAAAAAATTAAGCTTCTTAGATAAACTCTTTTGATTGGTTGATTGATCTATCGAGCACAATTTTTTTTATTTTTCTAAGAAAAAAGTAAGGTTGACAGACCTTACGCTCCTTAAATTTTACCCATAAAATTTTACTAAATATATTATTATTGTGTTCTTATATAAACTCCGTATGGGTCTGGTTGGTCTTTTCCAGAATTGGCAAATTTAATTATTTCCTAATTAGTGGAAGTGGTACTTTCTTAGATTTGGTATCTTTTTACATACGTTGCTATCAACTCAAAAAAAATATTTGGGCTTATTTTTCCAGAACGTGACAACAGCAGCAATTGCCATATAGAATTATTCTGATGGATCAATTATGCCTCATATTCTTTGCAGAAAATTGCAAAATGTCGATATTTTTATCTAAATGTACTTAATCTCAAAGAATCTATTTTTCAAAAGAGCGTGGTGAGGAGGCCTGAGTCCTCATGTGTGTTCTTGATAGTGTTGATTGATTACATATTGACTTTGTTACTGTTGTCACTTGTTTATGTTGTTTGTTGATTGCCACCTGCTAAGTGTTATAGTTGATTTCATACAATTACTTTATGTATATTGGTTTCTATTTTGAGTCGCCCAATGATATCTATTCAGTACATGTTTCTTTGTACTGACTCATACTTGTGTGTTTTTTTCGTGTTCCTTTTGTGGAGTGTAGCTAGTGTACCACCGACTTCAACTCACCCTCAGCTCTAGCCAGTCTCCAGCACATCAGGTTCAAGGTGAGCTATTCATTCTAGCTCGTGTTTGATTCTCTCGGTCGTGGCATGATGTCCTTAGTTTTCGGACACAAACTATTTTATTTGTTTATTTTTGATATCTTTGATACTCTTAGACTTGGTATTTGAGAATTAGATGTCCTTGATGTGATGACTTTCAAATTTTGAGAAACGATGTTTAATAGACTTTGTATTTCTTACCTTAATAAGATTTGAACTTTCGCATTATGGTTGAATTTCGTGAGTTGAACAATTAATATAGGCATAATACATAAATATGCCCTTTCACTTGGTTTCAAATCACATTTATACCCTTCAACTTTGGGTGTGCACAAGTAGACACTTAAACTTGTATAAAGTTGAGCAAATAGACACACATGTCCTACATGGCATCCTACATGGCATTTTTTGTCCTACGTGATGTCCTACGTGTATTGTGCCATGTAGGACTCGTGTGTTTACTTGTTCTACTTTATACAAGTTTAAGTGTCTACTCGTGCATATCCAAAGTTGGACGACATAAACGTAAAATGAGGCTAAGTTAAAGGGCACATTTATGTATTATGCCATTAATATAAGTTGTGGTTGAATTCGTTGGTTCACCCACCTAGAAGGTTAGGTGTGTATCACTCATCACTCGTTTGGGATCGTGACAAAAGTAATATAAATTACAATAATTAACAACTTAAAATATTAAAAAATATATACATTTTTTGTTTGACTCTCCAAATACTATCTATCACAAAAATTAGGACAAAAAATAACACACATATTAAACTCGTACTGCCACAAGCTTATATATATTTATAAAAGCAGAAAGTTGCATCGACATATGCATAATATGGCCAAAGATGATGTCTGAACAAGCCCATTATAGTTTAAACTCTAAAGATAATATAAGAAATTCTAGTTCTAGATAATTATACACACTAAAAAAATGCCCAAGATTTTTTCAAAAAGATAATATACATTGCAAATATTTTGTAAATAGATATGAAAATATACATTTACATAAATGTAATTATAATTTTTAATTATGTATACAGTTTGGTTCAATTCTTATATACTTTTTACTTTGATCACAATTAAATAAAATATTATCGATTTTCAAAATTTAAAACTAAATCAAACTAACAGTTATTTTTATTTTTATTTGAATTTAAATCGAGCAATTTTACAATTTCTCGTGAACACTCTTAGAAGTGGGTAAAGAAAACCTAACACGGACTAGCTACTTTATAGCTATACTAATTAAAGAGAGCTTTTACATTGTAAATTCTTTGTAAATAAGTTTTTTTTATTTCTTCTAATCAATAGTGAATTAGTTGCTTCGTAGAGTATTCACACAATTTTGTAGCTCAATTACTTAGAAGAGTGATATAATCGACTAATGCATAAACATATATTTCACGAATTGACATCACATTCTTTAATAGAGAAGAATTTATTTTATTAAAATATAAAGGAAAATAGAAAATATACCATAAGATCTTATACTTCATAGTAAAAGATCATGGAGGACTAAAGACGCAGAGATAAATCATTAAGCAAATAAAAATCAAAGGACAACAACGACACAAATGAAGACTCACATACTAAAACGAACTGACTTTACTGAAGATAAAACTAAATAAAAGAAAATAGATATACAAATCCTTCTCTAAAGACACTCAAATCAATGACTCTCTGCAGAAGCGTTTGCATCATTAAGTAACCTATCTATTGTATCAAAACTGTTGGAGGAATCATAAGCATACGGTTTGCCAGTCGGGGAATAAGTAACAATAGCAACATGTGCTTCCGTTGTAATAGAAAGTTTGTATGCTCCTTGACTGCACTTGCCCATAGCTTTTTGAAAGCTATAATGTGTTTCACTTTAGATGTTGTCATCTTCTGTTCAATCTTTTGTCGGCGTATAATCTTAGTTTGTGCCATTACAACAGTTTTTGGGGAAAGAATATGGTTTGACAGAATAGGCTTGAGAAACTTTGGGAAGAAAGTTGCACAATTTATAGGTGATGATATTTTTCTTTTATTTCGTGATTAAGTCAAGTATATAAATGAATTGCTTATTATGTATTTTTCTTTTAGATTTACAATCCTTAAAATACATTTTGACTCCAATTTTGACGGTACATGAGTTACATTTTTTTCATTCTAGTATTTCAAGAGATTTACAATCCTTAAAATACATTTTGACTCTAGTTTTGACGGTACATGAGTTAAATTTTTTCCATTCAAGTGTTTCAAGAGATTTACAATCCTTAAAGTACATTTTGACTCCAATTTTGACGGTACATGAGTTGCGTTTTTTCCATTCAAGTGTTTGATCAAGAGATTCACAATCATTAAAATACATTTTGACTCCACTTTTGTCGGTACACGAGTTATATTTTTTCCATTAAAGTGTTTTACGAGATTTACAATCCTTAAAATACATTTTGACTCCAATTTTGACGGTACATGGGTTACATTATTTCCATTCAAGTGTTTCAAGAGATTTACAATCCTTAAAATACATTTTGACTCCACTTTTGTCGGTACACGAGTTGCATTTTTTCCATTAAAGTGTTTTAAGAGATTTACAATCCTTAAAATACATTTTGACGGTACATGATTTAAATTTTTTTTCCATTCAAGTGTTTCAAGAGATTTACAATCTTTAGAATACATTTTGACTCCAATTTTGACGGTACATGGGTTACATTTTTTCCATTCAAGTGTTTCAAGAGATTTACAATCCTTAAAATACAATTTGACTCCAATTTTGACGGTACATGAATTGCATTTTTTTTTTATTAAAGTGTTTTAAGAGATTTACAATCCTTAAAATACATTTTGACTCTAATTTTGACGGTACCCGGGTCACATTTTTTCCATTCAAGTGACATCTTCTATTTTTTTCAAAGATTACTCCAGTTTAAAAATTGGCTATTTTTAGTTAATTTTTTAAAACTTTTTTAGATTTATAAAATAAGTAATTCATAATTTTTTCCCATTTTTTGCATTATTTATACTATTTTAATTTATTTTTATCATAATTTTGTGTGTCCTCTATGTCAACACTAGTTACAATAGCCCGTATGTGATACATGTAAAATTAAGAGAGTCAATTAGATTTTATATGATTTTTAAATATTTTAAGTTGTTAATTATTGTAATTTATATTATTTTAACATATAATTTTTTAAAGACAATAGATGCTACTACAATTATCCCATTTTATCTGGTACATATGAAGTTTTGAGAGTTAACCAATTTTTGTTAAATTTTAAATATTAATATTTTTTAATTATTATGATTTATAGTACCTTTAACGTATTTTTCAAATAATATATGTTACCGCTTCTGTTTTAATTTATGAGGCACATGTGAAATTTTGAGAATCAACCAAATTTCTTTATATATATATATTATATATATAGAGTTGTTAATTATTATAATTTATAGTAATTTTAACGTAATTTTCAAATAATATTATTAGTACTATCTTTGTCCCAATTTATGGGTACATGTGAAAATTTTGAAGTCAAACAAATTTTTAATATGTTTTTTAATATTGTAAGTTATTAATTATTTGGACAAGTGAAAATTTGAAAATCGATTAATGGATTTTTTTTAAAAAAAAGCATAATGTTAATTATTAGTATAATTATAATATAATTTTTTTTAACTTGTAGATACATAACAATTAACCTGCAAAGATTTGTAGGAAAAGCAAAAATATACATGTTTTAAATGAATAGGCCCACAAACTTAAATAAAGTAGTACTAGTAATAGATAATGAAACAAAATTAAATAAAGTATAATACATAATAAAGATTAAATTTCAAAAGCAGCGTCTTGACCCCACGTGGCCATCCACGAGAAAATAAAAAAATAAAAAGATGCAGCTTAACATCAGGAGAAATTTAGTAAATTATCATAACAAATAAAGAAAGAAAAGCAGGGAAGAGGACTAAGCTTTATCCTAGAAATACATCATTTGGGTCACTCGGGCCTCATTTTTTTAACTCTAAGATTAAGATGTCTTCGTGTATATATGCACTACAAGAGATGTCATTTTGTGACAACTTTTTATGGCGACATATAAAGCTGCCACAAATTTAAGGTTATTTTGGTAATTTTATATGTTGCCACAAAAACTAGTGGTTTTAGTGGCGACGCCTACTGTTGCCACAAAAAATAGCATATTTAGTGGCAATTCAACTCATGTCGTCACAATCGGTACTACTTTTTTTCGCTAAAATTTAGTGGAAAGAATACTTGTGGAGACTTTATATAGTCGCTGCAAAAGGGTAATTATGGCGACTGTGTCGCCACTATTTGTAGCAACTATTTATGTCACCACTAAAGGTGAGCTTGTAGAAGTATGAAAGAAAGAAATCTTGAAATGTGAAAATTTTCTGATGTCTTTCTCATTCCAATGTAATAGATTTATACAAGATTATTTGGCTACAAGACAAATACATAAAAGAATATTATTGTACGGTTGTCTATCCTAGTAATGGATAAGGTTCAAATTGCATAACAAACTATGTACTGTGATATATACAAAAATTAGAAGTTTCTAGAATGAAAATTGGTATAAGCTGAATTTGGGCAGAATAGAATATTTGGGCCAAACTTGCTGCACTTCAAGTTCCTCTCAATACTCAATTGATTCTAATTAGGCCCAAACCTCAATCTTTACCAAACAAACACAAAATGCTCCCCTTACTCATTCTCTTGAACATATCTGTCATGTTCCTCTATCCTTTGATAAAAAAATACAGATGCTAAGGATTCATTCTCAACAGAGCTTTTGTAGTAACCTTTTATGTGGCCGCTATGGCGACAACTCACCAAACTGCATAAAGGAAAGGTCATTAATAACCAAATTCGAGCAGAAGCCAACATGAATAGTAGAAGGAGCAAACCTTAAATACAGCCATTTGGTTTCTTTGATCAATCAATCAAGAAACTTCGTCAACACTTACTTTGAATACTTAAACAAAGCAAGAAGGAAGACGCTACAAATCAAAAGCTAACCAATTCACGTACAATACGGAGAAGCCAACTACAAAAGATTTGAATTTATCTATTTTGCTAATTTCAAAAAGAAATACTGTGAGGAAGATTAGAAAGAACTACCGTGAATCTAGAGAGGAACAATCCAGGAGTGGAACGACCGGCCTCTTTTGCAAACCACCGCTTGAATGAACCAATAGAAAGCAAGAAATCAAAATCAAAGCTCACCTGAACTCTAATAAAGTGCAAAGGAAGGAGAGAGCAAATGTTTCAAGAAGGAGGTGTCTGGCGGTGGCCATACTTGCAGAATAAAGGATCAGTGTAAAGAAGCTGAAAATGACACACTCCAATTCAATGTTTATTCCATCAAGCACACACTTTGACGGAGACGCGTGTGCTTATTCACTCTTCTTCTTATGTCGTAAAAAAGGAAGAAGTAACTTTCGTGACAAAAAAGAAGAAGAAGAGAATGAAAAGAGTTGATGAGGTCATTTCTAGGAGATGAATTGATCATCGTTTATGGGTGAGTTCGGCAAGCAGAAAATTAAATTTCTTCTTCACTAAAATAAATTCCTTAAAAATGAGAAAAATATACAAATATAATTCAGCATCTACAAAATTCTAAATCATGATCAATCATTTCATCTTAAGATTTCAATTTTTTTCAAAAAACTACTTAACAAAGAGTACTAAATTAACATAACCACGGTAAAAAATTTTACCAAGTATATATAATTAACCTTGTTGACAAAGGTGATTGCAGCTATATTTACAGAAGATGTATAGCTGAATTTAAAGTATACGTAAATACAATTATAACTTTTAATAAATAGCTCACAATTTCAAAGGTACAATATATTCAATACTAAAGTTTAAACATCTTAAATGTTGAATTTCAATCCCTATAATGTGAGTATCTGTCAGTACTTATTGCAAACAATTAAAAAAAAAAAAACCGTATTCTATTGAGTCTAATGACATGGCAGTTAGTTAGGATGTTATAACTAACTTATAATTAGTTAGTGCTAGCTAGTCATGATAGTAAGTAGAGCAATAATTAGTTGGCTAGAAACTACTGTATAAATAGACGTGTACATCATTGTTGTAGATACAATTTCAGTGCAATACAAAGCTTTCCTCTTCTTCTCTAAACTAATTTCTCTAAAAGCTTCTGCACTGTTCCAGCTCTAAATCCATGGTAGCTGAAGTTTACATGGTATCAGAGCTTACGATTGCCTGTATACACTTCCGCAATCATCTCTCTCTTTCATCATTATTCGAGTAAACGATCCTTTTTTTTTGGATCTAAGTATCAATCTTCATCAATGGATGATACTCCAGTGCCGCCTATTGATCACAATGATCCGTTATTTCTCCAATTAACAGATACCCCTGAAATTACCTTGATTGCTCTTCAATTGACCGGCACTGAGAATTACGCCTTATAGAGCAGATACATGAAGATAGCTTTACTGGGAAAGAATAAGCTCGGTTTTATTGATGGTAGTTGTGCGAAATCCTCATTTACTAGAGTATTGTTGAAACGATGGAAAAGGTGTAATTCCATTGTATTATCCTGGATCATGAATGTAGTCTCGAAGGAGTTGCTAACTGGCATTGCGTACGCCTCAGATTCACAAAAGGTTTGGGAGAGTTTGAAGGATAAGTTGACAAGGAGAACAGTGTTCGCACTTTTCATCTACATAAGGAGATCACTTTTCTCACTCAAGGTACCACTGATATATCAACTTATTTCTCCAAGCTGAGTGATCAGTGGGATGAATTTGATTCCTTAATTCCTCCTCCTACCTGCAATTGTGAGACCTCAAGGATATTTACTGAGCACATTCAGAAACACGAGATTTTTCAATTCCTCATAAGATTGAATGATTCCTATTCTCGAGCCAAGAGTCAGGTATTGATGATGCAACTTTTGCCATCTTTGAATCAGATTTATGCTCTTATTATACAAGAGGAAATTAAGAGATCTCTTACCTCTGTCATGCCAGATTTGGAGATAGCTGACACCACTGCCTTAATGACAAACAAACCAGCACCTACCTACAGATCTAAGAAGTTAGATCTATACTGTGATTATTGCAAAAAGTCATGCCATACTAGAGCAGTTTGTAGGAGATTGCTTGGTCAATTCAACGACATGAATCAGTACAATAGCAACTCTCAGCCGGACAAAGGAGAATTTCAACCTGACAGATCTTTCCATGATAATAGATCTAAGCTGAAACATAACTCCTATCCAAAGGCTGCTATGAATTGTGTAGCTGAGGATTCTCCACCACAAACTACCACTCATGAGGCAGTTCAACCTATTTTCTCCCTTGAACAGTACTATCAGATTCAGCAGATGATTCTCAGAGGGTCGGATATCACAGTTAATGTGGCCACAGCCACCCTAGCAGGTCCTTCTAACTCTACTGAATCAAGCTCAGGTATAATTCTGTCACTATTATCTAAATTGAAGCAAACTTAGTGGGTGATAGATACAGGTGCAACTAGTCATATGGTGTCCAACCTAGATGTCCTAAATGAGCCACAACAATTATCTAATATTGGTCAAGTACATTTGCCTAATGGTAAAAGGTCTGACATCACACACAAAGGTTCAGTGCATATATTGCCAACACAACAAATTCATGATGTCCTTTATATACCTAACTTCCATTTTAACCTGCTATCTGTTTCCAAGCTCACTAAGGAGTTGAATTGTTTGGTGGCTTTCTATCCTGAATTATGCATATTTCAAGATCTTTGCAGTGGCAAGGTGTTGGGGACTGGTAGAGAATCAGGTGGCCTTTATTTGTTTGGTGATGTTGCTAAGTCACTACACTCATTCACTTCAGTCTTTCCTAAAGCTCAAACTGCTGTCAAAGACACTGCTACACTCAGCATTTGGCATAGAAGACTTGGACACATACATTTTGCAGCCTTACAAAAGATGAACAAGTTTCTACATAGTAGCCTTGATAAGTCTTGTGATTTATGTCATGTATGTCCTTTAGCTAGACAAACCAAGTTACCCTTTCATCTTAGTACTACTCATTCTAAAGTTGTGTTTGATTTGATACATGCTGATGTATGGGGGCCATATAGAATGCCAACTACTGATGGAAAAAGATTTTTTTTAACAGTTGTGGATGATTTCTCCAGACTTGGTTGTTTTTGATGAATTCTAAGGATGAAACTTTTCTGATGCTTAAAACTTTCTTTTCAATGATTCACACTCAGTACAACTCTAAAATCAAAGTTCTTAAAACTGATAATGGCTCAGAGTTTCTTAACTTCTCTATGCATAATTTTCTTATTGCACAAGGGACTGTTCATCAAACTACATGTGTCTATACTCCACAACAGAATGGAGTGGTAGAACGAAGACATAGATACATACTTGAAGTAGCTAGGGCCCTCAGGTTTGAGGCTGCCATACCTCTATGTTTTTGGGGTGACTGTGTGCTTACAGCAGTGCATATTATCAACAGGCTTCCTTCATCTGTGCTAAGGAATAAATCCCCTTTTGAGTTGTTTTATCACACTTCCCCACTTTTTTATCATCTCAGGATTTTTGGATGTTTAGCATATGCAGTAAATGTCCAGAGGAGGGATAAGTTTGCTGCCAGAGCACTTCCTACTGTGTTTATGGGTTATTCAGCCACTAAGAAGGGTTATAAATTGTATGATTTGCATTCTAAAAGGTTCTTTTTTAGCAGGGATGTTGTTTTTCATGAATCTGTGTATCCTTTTAAACAGATGATTCCTAGTAATGATCCTATATTTCCTGTCATGGACTTTGCTAATGATGTTCCAGTAGACCCTATAGTCCTTATACACGTTGTTCCTCCTCCTACTGCACCAGTACATGCAGACCATCCAGTAGTTGTTGTGCCTGAGGCTCCACTAAAAAGATCACACAGACCTAAGTCTACACCCAAGTGGTTTACTGAATATGTGGTTAACTCTTGTATATATCCTATGTCTGACTACCTGAGTTATGCTCTAATCTCTCCGGAGTATGCCACCTGCCTAGTTGCTCGCACCTCTGAAATTGAACCTAAGACCTATCATGAGGCTGTTCAAGATGACAGATGGGTTTTTGCCATGAAACAAGAGATTGCTGCTCTTGAAGAAAATGGTACCTGGGACATTGCCGATCTTCCTCCAGGAAAGAATGATGTGGGTTGCAAATGGGTGTTTAAAATCAAGCATAAAGCTGATGGTCAGATTGAAAGGTTCAAGGCAAGGTTAGTTGCCAAGGAATTTAGTCAAAATGAGGGTTTTGATTACCAAGAAACCTTCTCCCCAGTTGCTAAGATGGTGACTGTCAGGTCTGTCCTAGCTGTTGCTGCCTCTAAATATTGGCATATCTATCAAATGGATGTGTACAATGCCTTCCTTCAAGGTGATTTGGTTGAAGAGGTTTATATGCAGATTCCTTCAGGCTTTCTTAAAGGTTCTTATCACAAGGTTTGCAAGCTAAAGAAGTCTTTGTATGGATTGAAACAAGCTTCCAGGCAATGGAACCTGAAGCTCACTGCAGCTTTGCAGGATTTGGGGTTTGTTCAGAGTCATTTTGACTACTCTTTGATCACATTCACTGTTGGTTCTGATGTGGTTGTTGTTTTGGTCTATGTGGATGATCTTATGCTTACTGGTTCAAACATTACACTCATTCAATCTACCAAATCCAACCTTCAGAAGAAGTTTAAAATGAAGGATCTTGGGGACTTGAGAGATTTTTTCTTGGCCTTGAATTCTCCCGAAATGCCTCTGGAATTTTGTTGAATCAGAGAAAATATGCCATTGAGTTAATTGCAGATTCAGGGCAAGGGGGAGCTAAACCTGCTTCAACTCCACTGGACTTCAATCAAAAACTTACTTCCTATGAGTTTGATGTAGCCACAGGAAGCACAACAAATGATAAGTTACTGATTGATCCAGAGAGGTACCAAAGACTAGTGGGAAGGCTGCTATATCTCACTATGACCTGACATTGCTTACACAATGCAGGTTCTGAGTCAATTCATGCATAAACCAAAAGAATCTCACATGCTTGCTGCTATCAGGGTGATTAGATATATCAAGAATGCTCCAGGCCTTGGCTTGTTTATGTCTTCAACTACATCTCATCAATTATTTGCCTATTGTGACTCAGACTGGGCTGCCTGTCCCCAATCTAGAAAATCAGTCACAGGCTATATGATCAAGTTTGGATCTTCCTTGATTTCATGGAAGTCAAAGAAGCAAGAAACAATCTCAAGGAGCTCAGCTGAAGCTGAATTTAGGAGCATGGCATCTACAGTGGCAGAACAGGCCTGCTCAAGGAACTAGGAGTTTCAATTGTACAACCTATTGATTTGCATTGGTCTGAAGAATGTATTCTTGGCATCCAGCTTGAGGGGGAGTATTGAGGCTAGTGACATGGCAGTTAGTTAGGATGTTATAACTAACTTATAATTAGTTAGTGCTAGCTAGTCATGATAGTAAGTAGAGCAGTAATTAATTGGTTAGAAACTACTGTATAAATAGACGTGTACATCATTGTTGTAGATACAATTTCAGTGCAATACAAAGCTTTCCTCTTCTTCTCTAAACTGATTTCTCTAAAAGCTTCTTCACTGTTCCAGCTCTAAATCCATGGAGTAATCCATGGTAGCTGAAGTTTACATATTCTTGTAGGAGTTATAGCAGTTTTAATTTTTAAATAAAACAACCCAGGTTCGAGTTTCTCAATTACCCATCGATAAAATATCAACATATTTACGTACCAAGTCTAATAAAGCAGCTCATATATACCAAACTGTATTGCTAACAAGAAAAAATGAACGTTCTGACAATTCAATATTATAGACATACATTTATACACTAATGTTTTCAGATCAACAATAAAATGCAGCTAATAGCAGAAAGTTGACATAGACTCTAACAAAATAAAGACTCCTATTGTAGCTAAAGAAAAATATCACCTTTAAAAGAAAAAAGTTTTGGAGACAATTAAACACTGATTCCAACTACAAGTATATATGTAAGTGTTGATAATCACATCTGCTCCCCAATTGTCCTTGTATATTTCCAGAAAAGATGCAGAAAAGTACATGAAACGACATGAATATTCACAATTTTAATCAAAGTACAATTCCTAAGTTCGTCAGTTTGAGCAAAATGAGGTTTTTACACTCATAGGAGAAGACCTGTGAATCAACTTGGAGTCGTGTCCCCTTCTCGTATAGTTTTTCACAGTACAGCAGTGCCCAAAAACATATACAACAGAAAAGATAACAAAGATGTTGGCATCAAGCTTCAAACTTAAAGCAAAATTCTGAAGCTATTCGAGATTTTCACCAAATGATGACCACCATATCACCCTTCTGCCTTAATAAAATGTGTAGAAAGTAGTTTCGTTACTCCAATTCCCCTGTGGGTTTCAACATGAAACAGTTCTTTCAACTTCTCATCACTTATTATTTGCCTCTCGTCAGATGGATCCTTCAAGGTAAAGAAAGGAAACTAGTCAGACCATTAGATAAAGCAAAAAGCTGAAATTGGGACTGCAACTTTTGTCACTCAACCAAACATTAGCTTTCTCAATGATACTCAAAAGGAAATGTTAAATGCTTATTGGCACACACAATGAATTCCTAGTGTTCTTTCTTCGTATATAAGAAATTTGCATCATGTTTTACATGCTCATCTAAACTTCTTTCTAGATGCAAAGTTAAGTTTCTTTTTGTTTGATAAGTGACGCAAAGTTAAGTTTCCTAGTCACTGAATGGACTCTTGCTTCTCATAATATATACTACGACTCAAAGAAAATAAAACTTGTTTCAACAAATTAGCTAGCAGGATAAAATACTCCCCACTGTCTAAAAAATGTGCTTTTCTACACGAAGAAAGTCTTCTCATCTTACTCTTCAGTTAAATAAAGTTGGTGATAGAATAAACAAAATGGAATTCAGGCCATACACAAAGAATGTACCTAGGCCATTATGACGTGTTTAACAATCAATTCTCAAGCAACACTCTGAAATTAATTAATTGACGATGTTTTCTAATAAAAAATAGACCACTGGCAAGATAATGAGGGAAAGTACTTCGGGAGCGGACAAGTGAGCATGAGTTACATTGTTGTATCTAATTTTGCAAAATTCTATACTTATGTTTTAATTTATAACAGCGTCCAAGCCAACTTACACATCCCTCGACTATTTCATTAGGTACCTGCTACCTTCACCAGCACAAGTATAAAGTATCAGATAATTCTGCGAACCAAAACTTAGGTAGATCATAAGAAATAACATGTAGAAACTAGAAACCTTTTTAGGATCTACAAAATCAACGAGTCTTTTAAAGGGTTCCACTATACTAGGAGCTCTTTTCAAAGATTCTTCTTTAGAGTTATTCTTGTTAGACTCAACAACATGCTTTCTCTTGTCTGGAATCAGAATCATCTTCATCTGATTCATTTTCTTTAGAGTTGTCACTTGTCTTCTTCCAAACTCAGCTAATCACTTCACTTGCCTTTGCTCTTGGCAGTAGGCAAAATCTTCATCAGAATTGTAGTACGCATTTTTATTTTTCTCATCTTCAAAGAATTTACGATTCTCCCCTAGACCTTCCGGACAAGTGGCTATGAAACCAAATGTTAGAAAATTCAGAAAGTGGGAGCACTCTCAAATTCTCTTGAAGATGAGCAGAAAATGATTCTTCTTTACTTCATTCAACTTGATTACATAAATGGTTAAACAATGTAGGTATGTAAACGTTTTCTTTAACATGTACCTAGTCTAATACTTTTGTCATACTACAAAACCATGCATGCATCCTTAAATAATTTTCTAACATATGAACTAAGAAATTATAAATATCATACAAACCAAAAAGTTTTTTCTTCTTCCAACACATGGTTCAATTTTCTAGCATAATCCCCAAAAGCTAGCTCTTGGGGTTGAGCTGGCCTAAGGTCCATTTCTAGGGGTGTCAAAATCAGCCCATACAATCATAACCCGCCCAACCGGTTTATGTTTGGACAGATAAATAATTCGCTTAATTTATTAACTTGGCACATTTTGACCTGCTTAGTTCAGCCCAAATTGACCCATGAGAAATTGTCTAAATATTTTTAAAAAGACCATATTTTTATATGGTACATAGTCATATATAGGGAAAAAAGTTTTATCAGGTACTCTAGCAAATTATAAGAAAACATTAAATTTAAAACTTGGTAAGAATTGGGAAGCTTGGGTTATGACCCGGTTTTTAGCTCATTTCAACCCAACCCACTTTAGCCCAAATAATATTTAAGCAGGTCAAAGACCCGCCCATTTATGACATTCTCCAATTCAACCCAACCAACCCATTTGACACCCTTATCCATTTCATAACATAGTATCAAGCTAGACCCATCCTAGATATTGGGTTACCTAATTTTGGCCCCTATGTTATGCTATTGTGTTCCAAATGTTAAGTCATGGACCCTAAGGGGGGAGAGCTGATGGTATGGGTAGTAGTCACTAGTTTCTTTATATGATTTTGGACAGTCTATTTTCTATAGAATTTTTTTACGGAAAGTTGAATTCATTAAAAAAATGCAGGGTAAGTTGCTTACAATAGACCCTTGAGGTCCGGCCATTCCCTAGACCCGCATAGAGTGAGCTTTAGAGCACCAGGGTGTCCTTTTTACTTTTTGAATTCATTAACATAGTTTTCTTCCATAACTACTTGGAACGACTTAGTCCTTCCTAAAATCAGACCTTAGAGGTAATAACAGTAGACACCTGACTGGCTTCATGTGTTTAGAAGATACCAGTAAGCATTACAAGAAAACTATTTTGTGTAGCAAATGAAAGCATTGAACACCTGTCTAAAACAAGCAACATTCAAGTATGTATCTGTTACCAGCAACATTTAATGTGACTAAAGGCAAAAGAAATGAGCACCTACCACAGGTCATAGCGAGAATGACCTAGCTAAAGCAATCTTTAAAGTGAGAAGTAAAGGATTGTAATATCTCCAAAAGGGAAAGGCATAAGCTGAGGTTAATCCAGTGCAGAGATAAATTAGAACAGATACCACAAATTAATCTCTACCTGTAAGCCATTTTGCTTAATGTATTCCCAAATTCTTTTAACAACATTGGGTCGAGACAATTCACTCTCTCCAGTACCAAGGAAATTAATCAAGGCATTAGAAAGCCGGAGTGGAGCATGCATACCAGAGTTCTTCTGCTTTTCCTCTTTCTTTGGCTCATCTGAATCTAATCAAATAAAGGTGAGATCAAATACACTGTTAACAAATTGCGCACAGCATATGGATAAGAATAGAAGTATAAAACTATGAATGAATCTAAATTTGTTAGCAACAAAAACAATGTAGGGAGAGATAACAACCCTTTACTATTTTTAAAGGTACATCATGGAGCAGAACTGAATGAAGTAGCAGGAATGAATGCTAAAATGAACATCTAAGAGATTAAAACAAGTCTTTTGGCATAAGGACAGTGGGCAAAAGCAACTTCTGCAGCTGGGAGCAAAACTTAAAAACATTGACAGAATAGTAGTTGAAGCTAAGTTATTACCTTCATCCTCCTCTTGCTTCCGCCGCTTTTTGTTTGCTGTAGAATTTACTGAACCAGAATTTGTTATTGTAGAAACTGAATCACAAGTCACAGAGAGGTGAAAAGTAAAAATTAGAAATGCAAGACTTCAAGCATGTCAAGAATTAATCATTCAACAGGATTTTAGTTTCCAAACCCTAAACTAACAAGATGCAACATCAGCTATATTACATACATCAGATTAATATTTCCTCAAATAGTATTATTGAGTTACATGCTTACCACAAGTTGGATTTAAAACAAAACAGCTTACATGAGGAAACATCTATCATTCTTCATCCCAGATTACACTCCTGAAATTACTGTTTCCCCACATATAATTATTGACTACAAGCTAGCCTTGGACTGCAACTTAATTGCACAGAATGATAAATTAAGACCAAACAGTTACAAAGAAATAAGGTGGCCAGTGGCCACAATATGACACGAAAACTAGTAGAGCATGTGTACTTTTCAGAAACTAGTATAAGACCATTTTGGTTTAGACAGTTAAGGAGTACAGTTACATGGCAGAACATAATAAGTCAGCAACATACAAACACAAATCTAAGATTGCAGCCTCTCCAGAAACTATGTAATTAATCTGAGAAGAACTGCAGCAAGACTTAATGAGAACTAAGCGTAAGTCTGTAACAGCTTATTTAAAAAGCAGCTCTGTGAAAGCGATTAATGTACAAAATTTTCTAAGTGGGAAGAATCAAGTGTCGTAGTAGAGTTTTACAGAAAGTATCAGCAAACCAAGAAAATAGAGAAGGAAAAAGAAAGAACAAAGAGAAGCGTCCAATACCACCATCAGAATCCAAAGGCCAGATATGCTTTGTCAGGGCCTTGTTCATTTCGAACATGCCTATGGTATGCACACCAAAAAGCTCGCGCAATGTGTCATCACAGTTTATAATCCGCTTATCTGATGGATTTTTCAAATCATTTTCATTTATATAGTGCCACATCCTCTTCACCACCTTCATAGAACATTTGTTAGGGTTTATTTAGTTCATGCATGTTAATATCCATGGCAACTATCAATGGAGACTTTAAACAATTAGAAGAGAGAGAGACAGAAGCATGCAGGATTGTCATACCTCTGTCCTTGCCAGTTCAGCTACCCCAGTAATTTTCTGAAGTTGCGGAGAAAGGCTGCATAGTTTGGTAAATCCACCAGCTTTCCTTTTACCAGTTTCATTCTTCTTCACAGGCCTAATAGGATTGAATGTACCATTAGCTCAACTAGTATAGACTAGACTAAATATAGAGTTCCTTTTAAGAGGCAAATAAGTAAAATAAATTTTCGCATACACAATCATGTAGATTTCATATTTTCTCTCCCAATCAGCAGTCAGCATGATCAGATTAATAACTAATCAAATATAATGATACTTATTGTTTGCCGCGAACATTAAATTTTGAAATTTCTGGGTCAACAGGTTTGATAGAGACTGGTCAGCTATCAGAATCTGTAATGATGGATCTGTGCATAAACAAAAGAGCGATAAACGCTTAGCATCACTAATCAGCAAATATCACCTCAACTTTTTGTTATTATGGTAGGGACTTTTTACGAGAAACTTTGTATTATTAATTTAAACAACATCTAAACTTAAAAGAACCTAGTAATGCAGATCCAGACATGAGTAAAGATGTCACACAACCACCAGAATTAAACTACAGACATGATTCATTCGCCAGCAGTATAGCAGTGACTTCTCCCAGAGAGAAAATGAGAGCACTCTCTCAGCAAAACTAACTGAAGTTCTAGCAAGATAAATTCTCAGGTTATGAAAGGGACATATAATCTCTCAGGTCACAAAAGGAAGATTCTGGCCCTATAATCTCCTAAGCTTTCTGATTGGGACTACTCAAAAGAAATGAAAGTAAGACTTTCATCACTATTTTGTTCAGTGTCTACTTTAGATCAACCTAATTGGTCTGTAAAATGTCAACTTTAGGTCTATTTAACATTGATGCTCCTCTTCTTTTGCACTTCCCCTGAGGGGTTAATAGGGTACATAAAGGAAACAATGGTAAAAGTGAACATGATAGAGTATTTTTGATTTAACATTGCACTAGCTTTCTTAAGTATTCCTTTTTCCTTTCCTATTTCTTCAAGCCGATCAACCACTAAGAGATTTACCCTTCTGTTCTCTTTTTAATTTTTTGGTTGCATCTGCTTTCACTCTTCATACGAGTAATTAACCCTAGTACAACCAGGTAATTTCTCGATTTCACTCACACTACAGAGAGGTTCTTTGTTTTAACAAATGCAGAGGTCGGCTATAGTTTGCGTAACTTCTTAAAGAGATTTTTATGCTGATTTCTGGAAATATATCGGTTGCACTTGCAGTCATGAGAAAGAATGAGAACAAGAGTAGCTAATGCCTTCCACAAAAAAGAGGATGAACAAGTAATAGTCTCCCAAGCTAATGCATCCAGAAATACTACATTTACTTTTTATCATTTTCTTTAAGAATAAATAGTACTAACAATATGCCATGGCCCACAACCAATCACTATTATCTTACATAGCTACAAAGGCAACATGCATTTTTACAACTCTAATAGTAAATGAGGGTCAAAGTTCAGGCTTCCAATTGAGCAGTGAGTAAAATCAATGAGTTGAAAGAGAAAGCCAATATATCAACAATTTTTATTTTTTTTTATGACAAGGGAAACCCGCAGCCGCTACCCTTTGGGTGCGCACAAGGTAAAACCCTCGCTCCTATGCAATAGCTCTCAAACCACATAGGAGAGGTAACCAGCACTAGGCAAGCCCGGTATGACGAGCTCGACCCAGTGCTTTCGTTGGCAAGGAGTTTCGAACTTGAGACCTCCAACGTGGAAGTTCCAAGCCCAAACCACTAGGCCACCCCGAAGGTTCAATATATCAACAATTGGAGGTCAAACGTTTTGTGAAGATGAAGGTTCTAGAATGTAATGCCAGCTGTCAGTCACAACAATGTCAAGATATTAGTTAGCAGTTAGTTAGTTAAAACTGTCAGTAATCTGTTAGAGGTGAGTGGAGTGAATTGATTGTGATCTGTATATATATACTAATGCATGCAATGTAAATGATATGAGAGAATGAAATAACAAGGCATCCAATTCATTTTTTGCTTTCAATTCCTTTTCTCTCTTAATTCTCCATAGCTACAGCTTCTGTTGAACAAGACTGTAAGCTTTCTTAACACGTTTACACCTCTTCAAGCAAATCAAAACGCAATCTGGATACAGAACTAATATAATTGGTAAATGGAAAAGAAAGTGACAGAAACATAAGGATGAAAAATTGACAGAGATTGTAAAACAACAAAAACATTTTTTAAACAAAGCAGGCAGTAGCAGAAAGACGCGAGATTTCTACTTTCTAATCTCTCTCCCTCTCCCCTCCCCTACTACCCACCTTCCAACCAACCTGAGTCTTTTCATCTTTTCTATAACTCATAGAAATCTTTTTTGGCTACTCTTTAATTTCAATTTTCAAGTGACATATTTAAGACCACAAGATTAAAGAACATTTCGTACGTTCCACATATCTTAAATTTAACACGACAACATTCGAAAACCAGAAATGCAGAAAGGAAAATGGAAACAAGAACCCTTTAGATACTGCACTATAATCACTATATTCTTGCATGATTGTAATAATATCGTCTTAAAATAGAAGCAACAAAATCTATAATAATATTTGAAGAAGACATTTAAACATAGCTCAGAATTTGAATAGATATGAATGAACACATATTTAGACTCAACATGCAACAGAGAAATACATACTTTTTCTTAGAACTTCTTCGTTTTACTTTAGCAACAGCCTCAGATTCCTCTTCTTCTTCCTCCTCCGGGTCTTCTTCTTCTTCTTCCTCCTCCTCCGGGTCTTCTTCCTCTTCACTCACTTCCGATTTAACTTCCGCTGACGGTCCTTGATCGTTTTCTTCTTCCATTTCTTCCTCATTATTCTCATTTTCTTGGTTAACTTGATAGTGGCTTTCAAGGTAAAGATCAATTTGCTCTCGAATGAACACTTTTCTATCCGATAAATCGATATTGAAGTCCTTTTCGAGCTTTCGCCGGACGTCACTGTTGGTGGTGATGTTGAGGTCTGACGTGCTTAGAAACTCACGCAGCCGGTCGACGAGCTCGTTGTCCGATACCATTTCCTCTGGTTTGGGTAAAGTTAGAGAGAGAGAGAGAGAGAAAGAGAGGGGAAATAAAATGGCTATTTAGGGGCTGAGGTGGAGTAAAAGGGCAAAATTCCGTGGATTCTGTGGGGTAACCGTCTACACGTGGGTCTCGAGTAGCAACGAGAAGGGTATTTCTGGAACAATAATATGACTTTTGTGCACCTGAATAATGAAATTAAAATTGAAAATAATTGGTAAATCATTTTCGCTGCTCTAAATTGACAAATTAGTCCTCATGTGCTCGACAATTGGACTCGATAATTCACGTGCTCTAAAAGCGACTGAGCGTTGCCTTTTTTACATGGGAAAATTATGCACCATAACAAACATTTAGCTTATATTAGGTATTATAGTTATAATTTAAGTAAATTATAATTTGCGGTTACAGTTTTTCAATTCTTGTTATTCGTCTAGTTTGTATAATTCGTTTGATTTGTATAATTCACCTGATATTAATCCATAATTTATATAATTTGGTTCCTGATTGTATAAATCCAGAATTTGTAATATGTTTTCTTTACCTATTTGTATACGATTTATGAAAAACTCATACTAAGTTTATCATGTTTGTATATTGGCAAGCGAAATATACAAATAGAGTTCTGAAAATTGCTAAATATATAAATATAATTTTTATGTATATACTTATCCAATTTATTATTCACAAGCGAAATATATAAATACAAAAAAATACAAACTGCAATCTCCATAGCAAACGAAACTATACCTATAAAATATAATTATCAAACTATAACTATAAAACCTTATTAGGTTTGTTAATTCTGAATTTTTTCCTTTTTTTAAACTTTACCAAAATGTACAAGGAACTATGCCATAAGACAAATTTGGGCCTGCAAAATTGGACAGGGCTTTCCCGTCTCAAATCGAAATTGAGCCTCGATATTTATGTTCTTTTAAGTATTACATATTTCGTAAGTTACTTTTGTTACGTATTTCGTTTTAAAGTTATATTTGTTATGAAGGAAAATATTTTTTTAAAGTTATTTTCTTCATGAAGGAAAAGATTTTTTTTAAGAAAATAGTTAATTCCTTGAAATTAAGGAAAATGAGTGAAAGTATGGAAAACAAGTTCAGCAGATTATATTCCATATAGAATTTGTTTTTTCCATCCTCCAATATACCTTATCTTTCCCTAATCCCCTATCCTCCATTTACGAGTGGCAAAATCAAACTCAGTTTGTCCAATCCGTGCAACTCATTCAAGTTTGAGTGAGTTATTGACCCGTCCATTTAAGCTCAACTCATTTCAGTCAAATCCATTTCAACCCATTAAAATTGGATTGTTATGCGGCCCAATTTGAGTTATGAGAAATCGTGTCAAAATATTTTTCTTATTTAATATATGGAAAAATTACTTAAATACACAACACTTCTTTACCTATTCTCAATATTTCCCTACACTTTTACTAAAATACAAAAATCCCTTATTTTCCCCCAATTCAACTTAACCGAATACTTTATTAGTTTAAGTATCCACCTGTTATTAATTAAAGTATCCGCACTACTATATTATGCATCCGCCGTTAATTAAGTATCCGCGCTGCTAACAACTTAATAATTTAAGTATCCGCCCGTTATTAATTAAAGTATCCGCGCTGCTATATTATCCATCCGCTCGTTAATTAAGTATCCGTGTTGCTAACAACTTAATAATTTAAGTATCCGCCTGTTATTAATTAAAGTATCCGCGCTGCTATATTAAGTATCCACACTGATATATTATGTATCCGAAAAACACTAAAAAAAGGGATTTTTGGTAATTAATGAAAGAGTAGGGAAAGGAAGTAATTTCTTTCTTATACTATGTTATTTGCCTAATTTTTACATAATATATTAGTATATATACTCATAATATAGAAAAATAATAATCTTATTAGCTACTAAAAAATTATAAAGAACAAATAATACAATTAAAATTTAATAAGAATTGTGCATGTTGAGTTAAAACCCGCATTTCAGCTCATTTCAACGCAATCATTTCAGTCCAAGTAGCTTTTGAACAGATCAATAATCCGTTCATTTATTAACTCAACCAAAATTGATCTGCCCAAATTAAGCCCAAACACTCATTCGACACTTATACTTTCATTCTTACTTCCTTTAATATTTGTATATATTATATATAAATAAATATTTTTTACTAATATACTGAACATCAAAAAATAAATAAATACACTAATTTTTTTTTAAAAAATATTTTCCATAAAAATATTTTCTTTTATATCTGAGCACCATCTAAAGAAGGAAAACAAGTACAATTATCTTGAATAAATTAAGAAGAAATATATACTTCATTTGTAAATGGATCTTATAATGACAAGTTAACGCCTAGAACACGATTCACATTTCTTGCCATTTTCAAATGATTATTTTAGTATTTAAAGTAAGGTGACCATAGAGGAAATAAATTCAATTAGCTCCGTTTTTGTTTAATTAAAACTTAGTCATAATGCAGTTTGAATTATAACACAACTTGAGAAGATATCAAAAACACATTGATTTCTTCTATCTTTTTTCCAAAAAAAATTTGAAATGTTTGGTAAAGAAAAAAATATTTTCTTGAGCAACAATTCGAAGCTACAATTTTTTACTTCTTGAAAAGCAAAAATTTAATTCGCTCAACACAAAATATCCTTACCAAGAATTTATATTAATCTAACTCTCTCTCATTAATTTAACTGATAAATCTCTCAAATATAACTTCAACTCTTTTCTCATCTTCCATTTTCTGTTTAACTATATTTATATTAATTAAATAATAATAAATTTTAATTAAAGTCTTTTATCCATTATTTTTTTACTATTTAAATAATACTAATTTTATAGTGAATTTTAATATTGTTTCTTTTTCGTAAATTGACATTGAAATATATTTATATAGCAAGAAAAATTATATATAACTGGCACACTTTGTTTTTTCTTGCCTAAATATTCGTTTTTCTAATTCAGTAACGGTGGCCCACTAAATACTGGAACTTGGCAACACCTTGACAAAGGCTTTTGAACCGAAGTTTCTATCAGTAGAATGGGTTTAAGAATTGCGTAAGTACAATCAATTTATCAAATATATATATATATATATATATAAAAACACATTTCAACTTAATTGAGTAAAACAATTTTTAAGTACAATAATTTTAAAAACCTTGACACAAATATAGAGAACGTAAAACGAA
The DNA here is from genome assembly GCF_900185275.1 of Solanum verrucosum. Taxonomy (NCBI): domain Eukaryota; kingdom Viridiplantae; phylum Streptophyta; class Magnoliopsida; order Solanales; family Solanaceae; genus Solanum; species Solanum verrucosum. The sequence continues at coordinate 2,036,821 of NW_026020402.1, forward strand.
TAGTCGGTGCAAATATGTCCTTTTTATGGGGATTGGGGGTGGGGCTTTTATTTTGAGATACATAAAAAAACCCACATGTATTATCTCAAAATTTTTCTCTGTTCGCATAGCTGAAACGATGGTAATAATTCAGTCCTTAATCGAAAAAATTAACCCATACGTTTGATCATAAATTTAAATATTTTTTACTTTAATAGAAATTTATAAAATTAAAGATAAAATTATGTTTGTTTATATTTATTGTCAAGAAAAAAAGAGAACTATTATTTAAAAATTTTAAAACGGAGTAAAAAAGCATGTTTAAAATTTAAAATCTAACTCCATATTAAATTTGAAAATTTATAATCAAATACTAGTTTTGAAATAATATAAAATATGGCTCCAGAAAAGCATACAATTGAGGCAAAATGAGAAGAAATAAAATAAAAAACGATGGGGTCTTTAAAGGATATTGTTTTTGCATGAAATCTTAATTGTAACGCATTTGTTGTAGCCATTGGACCCCATACTTTCCAAATCAATAATACGTACACACAACAACCAACATAGCACATGGGTCTCCCTCATAATTATTTTTATCTTCTTTCTCTCTTTCCATATTTCATGTTTCGGAATAATATATATATATATATATATATATATATATATATATATATATATATATATATATCATTAACTTAGTTTTATTTTATATTTATGCTTTTTAAGTTTGAGTATAGAGATTTAAATTTGTATAAGTCATACGTGACATGAGGACAATGGATACTACGTAGGACGTGAAGTGTTATGTAGAATGTATTTGTTTAATTTTATATAAGTTTAAGTGTCTTTTTGTGTATATCCAAATTGAAAGAAATATAAGTTGAGATCAAGTTAAAGCATATTTATATATTATACAAATAAATAATATTCCCTCAGTTCTCTATTAAAATTTTTACTTTTCCACAGAGGCAGCTAAAGTTTCTGTAAATATAATAGGGACAAAAAGTGCTAATTTTTGAAGGAATAATTTTGAACTAGCCCAAACATAAGAAACCATATTTGTAATTTTCTCTGTTATTTGCTGGCTGCTGCAACTTTAATCTTTCTACTACCTAATCATTGCTAAACTTCTATACCCTTTCTTCTTTATCCTCTCTCTTTATTCTTTACACCTGGAAAATGAAGGCAAAAGTAGAATTGTAGAAATGAAAATGATAGAAAGAAAGATGGGAATCAATGTCAATACTGGCCATATTTTGCTTATCCAAAATCAAATTGTACAATTTTAATCAATATTTTAAAATGTATTTTTTATTAAATTAAAATACTGTTACTTATAATATTTTTCATATATTTTGTTTAATTTCAAAAACTAGTCTAATTGAGTCTCGTAAAGCCAGAGGGAGAGAATGAAGCAGGTAATGTCCCATAAATATGTGAAAACGCGTGAATACGCCGAATATGAGAGTTGGCATTAGATAGCTAGGCCCATCCAATTGTACCTACCCATTCATTATTTATCTGCTGCTTCATATTCAAACTGCAAGCAGCCTATCAAGAACTCAGAAAGTGATAGCTTCATATATACCATTCTTTCATTTTCCCCCCAATTTTAGTAGAAATACTCAGCTACACACTTCAAGAACTTGGTATGTTCCTTTCTTGTTCTGTTTAAAGCTGTTATCTTTTTTTTTTGTTATTACATTCTTGTTTGAGCTGAAAATGTTCAAGGATTTCTTAATGACATCTCTTATTGCCTCTTTTGTACTTGAAGATCTGTTACATTGTAATGTTAACTTGGATTTTGCAGGTATATTATAAAAGGGGTTTGGGTGTCTATTCTTTCACCACTTATCCAATGGGGAAATTAGCTTTGCTTCATTTGCTTTGTGGTATCTTTATTTTTTGGGCTGTCTCTGTGGTAAAAGCAGAGGATCCTTATAAATACTTCACATGGACTGCCACTTATGGAATGGCTTCTCCATTAGGTACTCCCCAGCAGGTTAGTACTATGTTTCCGTTTTAGTTGTTGATCTTGTGTTGTTTTGTCACTTTGTCTTGATATGGGTTAATGAAGAACTTCAGTTTTTTTAATGAAAGTTTTGATCTTTGAACTTGTTAGGTAATCCTTATCAATGGTCAATTCCCTGGTCCTAGGCTTGACCTTGTCACTAATGATAATATTGTCCTCAACTTGATTAATAAGTTGGATGAGCCCCTTCTCTTGACATGGTGAGTTTCCTTTTTCCAATCTATCCCTTTATGTACTTACATTTGCTTGAATATGGCCTTAACTTCTTAAAACTTACTTATTCGTGGTTAATTCCGTTTACTGTACTTGATTGTGTTAGCTCGTTCACATTGTCGCCTAAGTCAGGATAAAGTAGGAGGGTTGCCAAGGGTTTCAGAAACAACCTCTCTACCCCAGGAAGGTAGGGGTAAGGCTGCATACATCTTACCCTCCTCAAACCTCACTTATGGGATTACACTGGCTTTGTTGTTGTTGTTGTTGTTGCACTTGTTTCTTTCAAAATGTGTTCCCCTTTTGGATTGTGGCAACTGACTAGGATGACTGCATTCTCATGATGTTTCTATTGATTGAGTGTTCATGAGTAGAAGAGCTGGAAAGGGCAGTGTTAAATGTAATATTGCTTATCATGTTTAGGAACGGAATCAAACAGAGAAAGAACTCTTGGCAAGACGGAGTTTTGGGAACAAATTGTCCTATTCCTCCAAACAGAAATTACATTTACAAGTTTCAACCTAAAGATCAGATTGGGAGCTATACTTATTTCCCTTCAACTCAACTGCACAGAGCTGCTGGAGGTTTTGGAGTGCTTAATGTTTATGCGAGATCTGTAATCCCTGTTCCATATGCAAAACCTGCTGGAGATTTCAGTTTGCTTATTGGTGATTGGTACAAGACTAGTCATAAGGTGCGTCTACTGCCTATTTCTTGTAGTCTTCTCTTTTCTATTAAATTTAGTTACCGTCAGTCACATCGGCGGAGCCAGAAGTTTGAGTTTATGGGTTTTCAATTCTAAAAAGGATTGTTTACTTGGTTCTGCATAAATTTGACCAAAGCTATTGTGTTCTGCCAACTCTGTAGCTTTCTCTCTAGCTCCGCCCCTGATCAGTCAGATGCTAGAAGTAACTTATTGAGGACCCTAATTTTTGTTTCATCTAACGATATGTATAAATGCATTCTTTCTTGATATATTTGGGACATCTAATTAAAATTGAAATATATTTTTCAGACCTTTCCGCTATAGTCTAAAGATTTTTATGTATCTGTTATGTTTTCATTTTTAAGAATTTTGAGGAAATGTCAAAACTTATTTAGGAAACTGCTTGAAGGAAATTACATGAAGTTTTCCAATGCTCTCATGTATGAAGGTTTTTCTTAATTACAAGGATACTCAATTTTTTCATATCCTGGGGACTTACAGGCATTGCGGCAAATATTGGATTCAGGGAAGTCTCTTCCCTTCCCAGATGGTCTCCTTATAAATGGCCAAAGGCAGTCAACTTTCACTGGCGATCAAGGTTATTCTCAATATTCTCTAATGCCCATGTTCATTACTGAATTGCCATTCACCATCAAAATGTGCTGCTATTTTACCCTCTACAAGTAACAACTCATTAACAACACCAATCTTGCTTTTCATTTACAGGCAAAACATATATGTTCAGGATTTCAAATGTGGGTTTGAAAACTACCATTAACTTCAGAATTCAGGGCCACAAGATGAAGTTGGTAGAGGTTGAAGGATCGCATGTCATTCAAAATTTATACGATTCTTTTGATGTCCATGTTGGTCAATCTTTATCTATCCTTGTCACATTGGATCAATCTCCAAAGGACTACTACATTGTTGCATCTACAAGGTTCACGACAACTGTTCTGACTTCCACCTCAGTGCTCCACTACACAAACTCTCAAACACCCGTATCTGGACCTGTGCCAGCTGGTCCAGTTAATCAATTTCAGTGGTCGTTGATGCAAGCCAGAACAATCAGGTACACATCATCCAATGTGCATTCACTGCCTCCTCACATCTATGCATTATGACCTCTCAAGTTTTAGAATCATCCTTTCTTGTAGTTAGTCCTGTACTTAGTGAACTTTTTCGTTCGATTCACCATGAATGGACGTTCATAGATCGCTAGGGTGAAGGGTAACCTTAAATATTTTAGTAATAACAAGGGTAGCAACTACCACGAGAACACTTCAGAGAGGTAAACTGTTTGTTTGCAAGGGAAGTAACATGAGTCTTCCTGCTGCAGTGTCCTTAATGGGAATGATTATTCTGTTGCACCAGCTTAGCATTTTTAACTAAACATATATTTAGGAATATGGGAAGGAAAAGTTCCCAGCTATGATGATAATAACTTTTCATAACCTAAGTTGTTTTCGTTTTGAAGGTGGAATCTGACATCTAATGCAGCTAGACCAAATCCTCAGGGTTCATTCCATTATGGAAAAATTACACCTTCAAGGACAATTTTGCTTGCCAACTCTGCACCACTTATCAACGGGAAGCAGAGATATGCTGTCAATGGTATCTCTTACATTCATCCTGACACTCCTCTGAAGCTTGCTGATCACTTTAACATCCCCGGGGTGTTCACTTTGGATTCCATTCGAAGTGCTCCCACTGCTGATTCTCCACACCTAGCTACAGCTGTGTTGCCATCTTCTCTCCATGAGTTCCTCGAAATCGTTTTCCAAAACAATGAAGACACAATGCAATCTTGGCATCTTGATGGTTATGATTTCTGGGTCGTAGGGTATGTCGTAGTCATTAAAAAGTTTTGATTCACTGCACTTGGTGTAAGGTCGGCTTAAGTTTTCTTACGCTTCCTGTTGTTAATATTTGCAGTTTCGGATCAGGTACTTGGACACAAGCTAGTAGAAAAGGGTATAATCTTGTTGATGCTCTTACAAGACATACTACACAGGTAATTCCAGTTTCCTCCACGACAATGCAACTGTTTAAGTAAAGAATCTACTTAATTACATGGACAGTGTAAAGAAGTTTTATATTATCAGGTTACTTAGAATTCAACTACATGTAAATTCTTATAGCAAGTATGGGTCGGTGACCTACAAAACATGGTAAATGACCTATTATAGTAAATAAAAATCCTCAACACTGTCCATGTATGCCATTTTTGATCATTTTAGTTAAGTACTATTGATTCATGGAAAGCTGAATTTTGCAGTTTCTAAGCTTCAAGATGAAATGTTTGTTGCAGGTTTATCCTAAATCTTGGACTGCTATATTTGTGTCATTGGACAACCAAGGAATGTGGAATTTGAGGTCTGCAATGTGGGATAGACAATATCTTGGACAACAGGTTTACCTCAGGGTATACAATCCAACAGCCAGTTTAGCTAATGAATATGACATACCTACCAATGCTCTTCTCTGTGGCAAAGCTGCTGCACTTCGACATCCTTAATTTGGTCTCATATTTATTAAAGTTAATATTATGTTTTCTTGGTCATAAGAGGTTGACTACAAGAGATGCCGGCAAAAGAAACTACTTGCTACATATGTTGTAATACATAGCAAGCAAATATTTTGTGAGTAAGTTAATATTTGATGTTTAAGATTTTACTATATTTATGGAACCTTGGCCGAAAGATTATATTAAACAGCCTTATGAACATTCCATGATAAATGATGTATAGGGCCTGATGAAGATGAAAGATGAGTTTTTTTAACGACCAATATGTCACAATAATTCCATGGTTATCTCATATCTGAAAAACAGAATTTGGGGTCACGCATGCGTGGGTGTATTTATAATTAACATATTAGAATATGTAAATAATTGCTTTTATATCTTTTTTGGACAAAAATATAAGATGTATTATTCACTTCATGTATGATTTAATATTGTTAAAGTGACATATTCATACTTCAGTTTATCAGTATTACTTTTAAAGATGTTTGCTTGCCACCTGACAGGTTATTAAACATATGAAACAACTTGATTGCCAATAACCCAGGGTCATTTGGTTCTTGGGATATTTTGAGATTAAATTTGATTTTGTTTGATTTTAATATAACCAATTTTAGAATAAATTGTATCTCAAATTTGGTGTTATTTTATTCTATCTGAAATGTGGATAATTTATCAATTTTTATTTTATTTTATAATTTTAGGATTATAATACCGACATAACTTTTCCACAAATCAAATAATCCCTTCAAATAATTATCCAAGAGTATGGCTGTTAAAACAATTAAATCACAAAATATCTTTAATTTGTTTTGGGAAAAATGTTTGAAATATATCTGAACTTTGACTGAAATTGCTGTAACAATATCGAACTTTGGAAAAGACCTTTTACCCCTGCACTATTTAATAGTGTATTTTAAAGGTATATATGTGCCCACGTTGACATCATAAATATTGCATCATTATAAATAGTAACGTGTCCACGTGGACACATATATACCTTTAAAATACACTACTTATTAAATAGTGCAGGGGTAAAAGGTCATCCATAACGTTTGATATCGTAACAACAATTTTAACCAAAATTGAAGTATTTTTTAGACCATTTTCCCATTTGTTTTCTTTCTATTGGTTAAATGCTTTTATGTGGGTTCTTTTGCAAAAAAAGAAAAAGAAGCTAATCCATCCTATTAATTGAGCTTCCTATCCAAATGCATAGTAGTCCATTTGCCATTTATCCAAAAAAAATTTGGCTATGCTCATCATTTGGATTTGGTCTCATCAATTTATCTTCTTCTTGCATCATCTAAAAGAAAAACATTTGTTTATATCTATATAAAACACTTGTTTAGATATACAACCTATGTACATATTTTATTCACAAAATCTAGGTCTGTTGCTACTGAATAAGAAAGTAATCAATATTCTGAATTATACTCAATTAACTATGTCAAGTTATTAAAACAAAAAAATTAAGCTTGAAAATAGTCGTACTTAAAAAATGGTCAATAATAAAACTACTATTTATTCTCGTTTTGTTTGGGCAGCGGAAAATTGTTTCTGGCCTTTTCGATTACTCGACAATATACAAATTATTTAATTTTTATTTGCGCAAGATTTATTTTGTTGTTTAATTTAATTAACTCCGGAAGAAGTCCAAGATCAAATAGCCTTCACTCAATAGTGAAATCCATAAATTGTAATCAAAGATAACTACAAATTGCTCCTTCACTACGTTTGCGAAATTCAGTTCTGCGTTTTCTCCAGTTCGCACGGCGAAATTCTAACTGCACTCTAGGGTTTATTAATTACTTCCATCGTCTCCTCGATCAATCGCGGCTTTGTTGTGAAGTATTTACTAAAGAGGAATCATCAATCATGAATTGCGAAGTTTGTCAGCTAAAAGAACTTGTAAGTTTCTACTTTTGAATTATGTGAATATGAGCTCTGAGTTCTCTTTTTTGGGCTTGATTTTCGTTTAATTCTTCACTGGTTATCTTGCTTAAGGATGTGGAGCACTTTGAGATACGAGAAGTCCTCCGATGTAAGTTCAATTCCTTATTGAATTCTACGGATTAATCCATTACAGAGTTGCTGCTCAGACAATGTTATATGTATTTAGAAGACTCGAAGAACAATATACCTACACCAACACACACATGCACCCGATCCCTGTTAAATCCTTGGATTTGTCTATGCTCAAATTCATGTGCAATTGGGTGATACGGTGGATAAACTTTCAGCTCATAGCTTATATTTGACTTGTTTGACTAAGTTTTGTGTATGATCTCAGCTTTGGCTTGTATTGGTTAGTTTTGATGTCTAATTCTAGAATTGAATTACAAATTCCTCTCTAGATTACAATTTGGTTCCTGTTGAAGATGAGATTTTTCTTTTTGAAATGGAAGCATTGGATGGTAGGAAAACATCAACAGTTAGTTATAAAGGAAGTCGTGCGGATTAAAATGGATTGGTGCATGAAAATCACATACCAGAGTTGACTTAGATAAGATCTTTAATTGTACAAGATGCCTATTTCAGCCTAAAAGTTTTTGCTTATGTTGATGAATAGCTGAACAACTTTGTTCACATGTCACATTGTTCATGTGTTCTAAAGAATCTGCTTTTGTCATTCTTCCTTCTGTGCTTTTGCTTGTTTGCTATTTTGAGGTCAGTTCCTCCTAGATTTCATCATTCAATGATTGCAGGCTCAGAGTTCCAAACAATTTTGACTGTAGTTTGATACACTGTGCAGCTCTGTCCTAAACAATTGAATGGTCAATTGCAGGTATTTTACATACAATTATGTTCCACAGAGCCTTAGGCCTGCTGCGGCCGAAGGATGTTGATTTGGAACTTTTTGACATTACATATGTAAGTAATAAATTCTTATAGTGGTAGATGGTAGGCTTCATCTCTTTTTCCTTGTTTTCTTTTTCTTTTCAAATCAGTGTGGTGTGTGGAAAAAAATGGAATAAGGTATTGTGGCAGGAGGACTCTTGATTATTCAAAAACGAGACATGAGATGTGGATATGACATCATGAATTTTGGAAAAGGAGTAGATGACCACTATGCTTTTTCATTAGAAGCTAATATATTCTATTTTTTTCAAGAGAAGGTGAATTAATGATCAAACAAATTGTTCACTATTAGTGGAAGACATTTCTAATGACACATTGAACTAGAGGGAAATCACTCTATAATATAGAACCAAAAGTGAGGTCCTTCAAATTTTGTTAGTCTCAAGGAGAGGTTGGTGTAATACTGTGATATATCATGTGTCTTTTTTTATTTTTTTATTTTATCTTTTCCCTATTTTTTGATAGATCTTTCATAGTGATGCAATAAGTTGCTGATATTTATTTTTGATCAGTATAAGCTGCTGATACTTACTATTTTATGGTATACTTTTTATTTATTGTTCTTTCATGTTATGTTATGTAGACACAGTGTGGTGATGTGGAGGTTGAAAAGAAAATTGAAGAGAAGATTACCCTATTCATCGATAGAGTCGAGAAGCACCCTAACAGGAAAAATCAGGTTAGTCAGTGGTTGCAGTTTGTTTCTGTTGGTGATGATCACTGTTTTGGCCAATGGCCATTCACTTTCCTACTTTATAGTTCTGTTCAGTGTTTACATATTCTTATAGCCATTTCCTTTTCTTTTGATAACAGTAACCTTGTATTCACACCAAAAAACTCATCAAGAAAAACTGATGGTGGGATTTACAACCCCTGGGAGCATCATGATAAACAAAAACCAAAAAATACTTTACAGTTGTCCTATAGAGTCCACTAGACTTTCTGCCTCCCCCGCCATGTCCTAGTTACACCAAAATACAGCAAACTCAGACTCTTCATCTTGATCTTTCATCATGGGATCTTCCATTCCTTTCCTTCCAAAGTGTTTATAAGATGCAAGCTGGAATGCATTTCCACCTGTCCTCTTTTGATCTTCTCCTTCTGCCCATTCCTTCGCTTTGTTTCAGCATGTCTAAAGAAGTTCTGGGCATTACCCAGCTAACTCCAAGTATACATAAGAACATGTCCCACAGATTTACAATTGTTTTGCAATGTTGAAATAAGTGGTTGTTAACCTCTGCCTCTTTTTCACACATGTAACACCTTAAGCAAACCTGTAAACCACTTATCTGTAAAACTTCATGAGTTAGACATGCCTATCACCAACCATGAGAAACATGACACCTTATGAGGGATTTAATCTTCCAGATTAGCTTCCATGGCCACACCATTCCCATTGTCTGATTAGAGTTCATATTCCAGTAACAGGATTTCACAGTGAAGCTCACGTTGTGCAATGTTGCATTTTTTCTCAGGATATTGTTGCCTGTAACCTTTTGACTAGTGATATAAGTATCTTGTGGAATTTTAATCACTAGTGAAATCAGTACTGGTCTAAATATCTAAATGAACTTTCTGTTGTAACCTCAACATACATATTTGTGTAACTGGATGGAGAAAGTATGCAGATTTGCCTATCCTTCTGTGAAGTAAAAAACAAGCAGGCCTCGTGGTTCACTACCAAAGTTGAACGTTTTTACTGGGAACACTGGTATATAAATTTGAATGTGGCTCATCATCCAAAAGGTCATCCTGGCAAGTCTCATCTCTCAAAAGTAGTTGACCCAGGAGGTACCATACTTTTTTTCTCCTTTTTTTTTTTTTCTTAAAACATTTTTTCCATGTGGTTTTACAACTTGTTCATTAGTCAGTTTTGTAAAGGGAGGTATAACCTTTTTTTGCAGAGAGTGCATCTGAGGAGAGGAGTGCTCGGCGAACAGTGTTGGAATCATCTCTTCGTGAAGCTATGTTTCAGATAATAAAATTTGTAAATGAGAAAAAGGACCACATTCCTGCGATTTCAAATCTTGAGTGTGTCACATTTCCCTATGAGATCACTATCTCAAGGTAATTTCCCTTTTCTCTAAGTTGTGAACATGTAATTAAGTTCTGTTACTCATCATAGATCAGTATACAAGTGGTTTGCTATTATTGACTCCAAACTATCATTATTGATTAGTTTCTGTCGGTTTTGCTTTAATTTTCTGATTTATATTGATTAGAATTCCGAAATGCATTTGATTTTCTTGAGTTTCTTCCTGCACGAAGTTATAATATGCTTTGGTACTGCAATTTGGCATTTATGTTATTTGTTTTCAACTTCTTGCCATAGTAAGTTGGTGATCAGCTTATATGAAAATCCTTTTTCTTCTTGAAAGAAAATATACTAACTTTACATGAGATATAATATCTTCAAAATCTTCACATCGTGGGGTTAATTGACCTAAGGCAAAAAGATTATACCTTCAGTCTTGATGTTCTCCGTGTCTGCATAAGTAGAAAGCAAAAGTGGAATAGGCTTATGATAACTATAGTCTACCACCCTATGTTGTCTCAGGGTTCCTCTTCTCCTACTTCTAGCTTAAATTGATATCAGTGCAGTTTGTTGAGTAGACACTTATTTCTGGGTCTGATGACCTGCATGACTATTTTGGTTAATAGCCTAATATGTTCTTTCCATACTTGTTGTATTCTTTTTCTCATATATGCTCATTTGTACAAGTAATGCACTTACATGTGCCACTTTACTATGCTTGAATTTGTTAATATGTTAATTTGGCTAAAGTTTATCTTTTTATGGAAGATTTAAGTTTTTGTAGGATGTGTGGTTTTTGAGCCTCAAGTTTGGCTATAACACTCGCTCAGTAATTGCCTTTTGTTAAAGACACATACTCTATCATGGGTATAGTGCACAGATCTCTTTTTCTTCTTTATACTTCAATTTTGTTCTAAGTTGCTCGAGAGGTGCGGATGTCCGATATGGATGCGATCTAGAGGTTAGATCCTTCATGATCTAAATTCTAAGATTAGATAATATCTAAAAATAGAGTTATAAAAATATGCCTAAATTATGGTGGACTATGGAAGGAAAGGAATGCACAAATTTTTGAGAGCAAGTTTGAATCTGTAATTATTTAGTACAAATGCATTTCCTTATTGATTTTTTGGTGTAACATGACTATTAGCAAATGATATAAGAGGTCTTGATAGACTTCTTGAGTTCATTGCACATTTGACAGTGATGTTGACCTATAAACATCTTTGAAGCACCTTCTGGTTATGGACTTTAACAACAACATACTTAGTGTAATCTCACAAGTGGGTGTGCAGAGGGTAGGATCTCTACTCAAAAAAGCAATATAGTAAGAAAGAAAAAGAGACAACAATATACCAATGCACAAAACAAGGTAGCAACATATATTCAATACATATTGAAGAAAAAACAACGTGATACCTAAATCATACTACTGGAAGCATGACAACACTCGACTATCTACTACCCTTCTACCCTAATCCTTGACCTCCATGCCTTCCTATCTAGGGTCATGTCTTCAGTCAGTTGAAGTTGTGCCATGTCTCAATCAGTTAAAGTAGTGCCATGTCTTGTTTAATCATCTCCCCTAGTTTTTCTTCGGCTTACCTCTATTTCTCCTAACTCCTAGTATACCTAACCTCTCATGCCTCCTCACTGGCGCATCCTTGCACCTCCTTTCCCCGTGTCCGAACCATCTCAACATCGCTTCCCTCATCTTGTCCGCCATGGAGGCCACTCCCACCTTGTACCATATAACTCCGTTCTTAATCATCTCTCGTAGTATGCCCATACGTCCATCTGCGCAGTCTCATCTCTGCTACCTTTGTCTTTTGAACATGGGAATTTTTGACTGGCCAAACACTCAAACCCCATACAATAGTTGGTCTAACTACTTTGCAAACCCTACTTTTAAGCCTTGGTGACACATTTGGCTAGCCTCTATTTCACCCACCTACTCCAATATAGTGTGCGACATCATCGTCAATCGCCCTATCTCCTTGAATTACGGACCCGAGGTACTTGTGGCTTCTCTCTTGGGAAGTCAATATACTTGCACCTCTACCTCATGTGTCAAGTCACTTCAATTCCACCTCTACCTCATGTGTCAAGTCACTTCACTTCCACCTCTACCTCATGTGTCAAAACACTAAACTTCCACCTCTACCTCATGTGTCAAAACACTAAACTTGCAGTTTAGGTACTTTGTCTTAGACTTTTAGTCCTACTTAACTTATAACCTTTTAGTCTCTCTCCAAACTTCCATCCTATCATTAACTCCATCAGGCATCTCATCAATTAATACTATGTCATCTGCCAAAAATAAACACCACAACACCTCCCCTTGACTATATTGTGTCAATACATCCATCACTAAGGCAAAAAGGAACAGGCTAAGGGTTCACGATCGGGAAGTGCTCCGAATCACCTCTCATTGTCCTAATCGAGTTTTGGTTCCATCGTACATGTCTTTAATAGTCCTACTATAAGCCACATATAAACCTCTAAACTCTACAAACATCTCCAAAGGGCCTCTCTAGGGACTTTATCACATGTCTTTTCTAGGTCAATGAACACCATGTGTAAGTCCCTCTTTTTGTCCTTATACTGTTCCAACAATCTCCATACAAGATGGATGGCTTCAGTAGTCGAACGCCCGACATGATTGGTTGCGGAATTTCTAATACAAAATATCTTTTAACAATAAAAAATTATATACCTAAATTAGGATTTCACCCTAATTTTTGTTTTGATTAAAAAAATCATTGTATCTGCTTGAATTTCACTATTGAATTTAGTAATTTAGTCAAAGTACCCAAAAGCGAATGACCATATCAGGTGGATCCCACACCCATGTCGTGTCGACACAAGTGCGGCACCGAATGTGAAGAGTCAATGGAACTTAGGTTTTGTTCCTTCTGCTTCTAATGGTTAGTCAATAAATTATATCCTCTATCCCAAGTTTTAGCTATATCACTAGCTGAGTAATTATTGTTTTCCAAAGACGCACACTCAACTGTGGGTCTCATACTCAGATCAGTGTCTTCCTTCTACTTCAATTTGGTTCCTTCTGCTTCTAATGGCTGGTCAATAAACTATTTCCTCTGCCCAAAGTTTTGGGTGTTTCTGTGGAGTCAAACTATTTCCTCTGGCCGAAGTTGTGCGAGGAAAAGTAGTTTGGAAATGGACCACTAATTACAATTGAGACCAAACGAAGTGCGCTATGATTCTGGCTTGACTCAATTGTTCGAGTGTTGTGGTTATATTTCAACATGTAGGTACATATATAGAGGATAAATTACACTTGATCTTACTTTATGTCACCCCATAAGACATTTTATTTACCTGATGAAACTATGGTGCATGTTAGGCTCTCAGTCCATAAGTTCTACCATGATTAGATGCCGATTGCATTAAGTTATGGTAGTTGCTCGGACTCTCCAAAAATGTTGCTGCACCCGTGTTGGGTCCTTCAAAAATATACTCATTTTGTAGGATCCAACACGCACCCATTGACATTTTTAAGAGTCCGAGCAACATAGGTACTGACTCCTGAAATAGATGAGGTTATACGATCTAGACCATAAGCTCCACTCTTCAGAGGGAAAAAGAAATGGTTAGGATTTGGGATGACAATAAAGATATATGTTGATATATATAAGATAAATTGAAGTAACATATTAGTCAGAATGTTCTTGAGGATGAATATATATGTTTTATACGGAGGTCATTGTAATTTTGGAAGCTAGAGGATAGCTTCCTGTACTGGAACAAACTAGTACAAGTATTACTTAATTTACATTATTTAAAATAAATTTAACATGTATCACCTTCCAGCTAAGTTTTGTGTTACCTTTCTTTAGTTCATCAGATTCTACTTTTGGGATGGATGTGATCAGGAGGATGCTACAGACTGGGCATCCAACCATGCTCAGCTGATTGGAGATACCCTGATGGTGGCCAATCGTCCATTTATCTCATTCTTTAAGAGGTAAAATGGTTGTTCATCCAATGTCTGGCAATGTGAATATTTCGGACCAAAGTCTAGTATGGGTTCCTCTAGTGGCCAAGGAGTCACACAATTGAAAGAAATGGAAGCTGTGGATATATTTGCGTAATCTACTAATGCTCGTCTTTTTTTTCCTCTTCATGTTTCATATCATAGTAAACGAAATATATAGCTGAATATTACATGATCAATCTAATTAAGTTTGTTTAGTTTCTTTCAGCATAGTTAACTTGTTTGAACGATGCTTCCTGACATGCCATAGGTGCCCGCTTGAATTTCTATTCCATAAATTTTCTAGGGAAAATATTTTGCATTCTACCAAAACTCTGAAATGCTATAGAATCAAGTTCTGCCCTGAAATTGTTTGAGTGAAATTGGTCCGAATTATTTGGGCCTGCGATTAGGAGTATTAGCCATAAAAATATGACCTGTCCAATCCGCTCAAGTCCTGCCCATTTTAGCCAGTGTATTTCAGTTCATACAAAAATGAGGAAAATTTCATAAATAACTAAGATGTAAAATATAATAGGTCTCCTTAGCTAGAGTTTGCCTATTTACGTAGTGTAGCTATAGTTTTAATGGCAATACTGATTCACGTTTGTATAATTCAAGCTTTTTTAATTGATTATACAAATTGTTTATTAAGTTCCCTTAAATGATGCGACAGTTTCGATTATAGAAAAGGAAAACAATTCTTTAATTCATGGGTATTATATCTACTTAGAATTCTTTACCAAATATGACTTCTTCTTTTTGGCGAAAAAAACATGACTCATTATATATAACAATTGTATATGCATATAATTGTATTGAGTTTACAAAAAAAATTATAATTGAAGTATATCAGTTTGTATAAACAATATGATATATAGTAGGCTGTATATGTTTATGAATAAATTGTATATTATAGATTTTTATAAATTGAGTTGTATAAATCAAACAAGTTGTTACATATATTATACTTGTATTTGTATTTGAAGTATATATTGCATACTTGTATGTGTCTTAAAATTATGAAATATATACAAATAAAATATATTTTAAACCAAATTAATATACATATATAAAATACCTAATATATTTAGTTGTATAATTATACAATATTGGACTTGCGAATCTATAATTTTGAAAAAATTGGATGAATGAAATTTTTAGAATTTGAATTTGAATTTGGTTAAGTTATTTAAGGGGAAGTGAGATTTTAGGAGATAGATTATTGAGTGTCACGGCCCAAAAATGGATGTGATGACACTTGTCTATTCCCACCAAGACAAGTCAGCCTCAACCCAACGAAAATGAAAGAAATACGAAAATATAAAAACATGAACAAGATAAAGTGGAAAAACTTATTATTTCTATTAAAAGCTTCAAAATCTAGTCATCACGTGTACAAGCCACTAAAAACATAAAGTGCGGAATTAAGAAATAAGTACAAGTCTCAGTCTTTGTTTCTCAAATAGAACAAAGTATGAAAAAAAGGAAAACGAGAGTCTGCTAAAGTGACAAGCAACTACCTCTTCAAATCCTTGACAAAGCCTCAAAATGAGAAGAAGGGGAAAGAGATCACATAGGTCTGGGCTTGGAACCTACACAAGTGTAGATGAAAGGAGTGATTACCAACAATAAGGTACCTAGCAAGCAGCCTAATAAACAAGGTATCTAGCTAGAAATCGAGCACCCTTTACACTCCAACTTAACCTCCTCAAACTATAACCTTCACAGAAATCAGCCCAACTTAACAGTTCTACAATACACGACTCACAAGGTCCAATATTCATATATCAATAATCACATATAAGCAATCAAAGAAATCAAGTACGTCAATCTCAATGTCAAGTAAATCAGTCACACACAACAGGTACATTAATCACAATTAACAAGCAAGTCACACATAAGCATCAAAATGCACCAACTCACAATAATCAATCTCTCGCAGGAATCATTTCCCATCGGTCCAATATCAGTAGCCGAAATAATTTTCCATCGGCTGTATATCAAGCCTGTAGACACGTATTTTTTGACCGAACTTAAAATTTTACACCATTCTTAGAGCTGAAATATTTTTATTAAACATTTTGACTTTTCTCTTATTTTTATTAAGTTTATTTTAAAAGATTTGAAAACAACAAAATAGAATCACTTTTTAAGGTAAGTTTTATTTTTTCAATTATTTAAAAAGAAGTGAAAGATTACAAAAATCCATATTATTTTAAAATTAAGTTTTTATAAATAAGCTAGTATTATTTAATTTTTTTTATATAGATGTTTGACTTTTTCTTAGATTTTATTAATTTTAAATAATTAGTTGGTATGTTATTATAGTTTACTATTAATATTTATTCTTTTAAAAGTAGAATAAAACTAAAACTAAAAAAAATAATAAAAATAACCTAAATAATCTAACTAACCTACCCCCCACACTCCCACTACCTCACGTTCTCCTCAACAAAACAAATCACTATCCACTCCTATACCCACTAAACTACTATTACCAAAAATCTATCCTATATATATATCCCACAAAACGTTGAAAAAAAAAAAAGAAAAGGGAAAATCAGCAACCAAAAGAAAAAACACATACACAGAGAGACGCACAAAACCAAATTTTTTTTTTCAGCAATAGACTTTCGCCTGCACGTGCACACATCATACGTATTTGTCCTCTTATTATACATTTTATTTTACTCACAAACAAAGGTTGAGTTCAAGGTTTGCTTTCGTGGTTTCGAGTTCGTGGTTTCCATGCTTTTCTTTCGTGAGTTGATTTTCGCAAGAGGTACTATTTAACATTTAGTTTATAATTTGATTTTCATGATTATATAGTACTTAATTCCGGTGTCCTGAATTTATTCAAATGTCATGTGTGTTTAGCTTTGCCATTATAATATTGAAATACATGTAAATATTTGTAGTGTTGCATTTGGATTAACATATGGTATAACGTATAATTGCTTTTTGCTCACCAAGGAATCAATATTTTTCTTTATTCGCTCTATTTTGTCAAGCCGAAACCTGACTCGTGGATTGTTGTTAATTAATTTGATCCATTCACATAGTCTTGAGTTATTCGTTGATAGCATAATTTAAAAACGGACTAAGTAAATCATTGTTTGTAAGCCAAAAAATACATTTTTTATGCAATTTAATCTTATCATTTAAAGTATTTTAGAATCTTGGTATTCTATAGGTCATGGATATAATGCTAGTTTAAATTTAGCATAAATACTAAAGATGTTTTTTTTTTTACTTTTATTTTTCTCTAAAAAGCAATTTTATGGGTTCATTAATTAGGATATTAGATTTGAGTTTGCTAACTTACAGAAATAAAAAGTGTTATTTTAAGATATTTTCTTTTGTTATTAAGATATATCAACACGTATTATTAATAATTAATTAAAGTGTTACCTTAATTTGTTAATTTTTTTATCATTCTCAAAAAATTATCATTTATATAATAGTAAAGAAAAAAACATATCTCGAATAACAATGCTCTATCTTGTTAAACGACTGGAAATATTATTATGTTAATAAGATGAGATTTAATTAATTAAATGTAATATTTTATGGGGGGGGGGGGGGGGGAAGGTGATAAGTGAAATATAGAAAAGGTTTTTAGGTTACTTTAACAATTTAACGTTGCCATTTACTTTTAGACTGTTTTAACATAATAATAGGTATATCTTAGGATCCATTATACGTTGTACGAGTACAAATGTTTATGTGAGGATCTTATCATGAGTTGTATATTTAGTGTATTCGAACACTTATGTATTTGAGCATAGAGTTGAGGCTTCTAGGTTATTAATATCGTAAGAATAAATTTGTTTTAGTGTTATAACGAATAGTACATCTAAATGCTGTCTTCATATTATAATGCAAGTTGTTTGTTAATTTTATTCATTTTTCTTAATATGTATATGGTATCTTTAACATGATAGGTGTGCATTTGTTTATTATTTTTGTCATCACTTGTTCAATAAATATAAACAATAAAGAAGAATTGGATTAAACATGATAAAGGATATATTTGTTGTAAAACTTTAGATTTATTTATTTATTTTTGTTAAAGATCGTATAGCTTTGTTAAATTTTTTTAGTCAAGCTCTAAGATGTGTCGAACTACAAACGAGTTAAGATACATAGTAAAGTGGATTCCAATAAAAAATGTGATTCCACATCTTTATGGAAATATTTAAAGATGAGACTAATAATAATAATAATGGTAGTAATAATAATAATAATAATAATAATGGTAGTAATAATAATAATAATAATAATAAGTCTCGATTAAGAATGTGGTTCCATATCTTTTTGAGATACTTAAGAAACTCAAGGATGCGGTTACGCACCTTGGTCAAATTCAAGGATGTGGTTACGCGCCTTGATCAAATTATTTCAATAATTAATTTTGTTAATTCAAACCAAAAGGTGTAAATTGAGATTATTAGGTGTGATGAACTCGAGAGGAGAAGACAGTTATGTCTCCAAATGTCAAGATCGAAAATGCAGTTATGCATCCGGTTTAAGACTAATAAAAATTCAAAAAAAAAAGAAAAGAAAAAAGCAAACCATGGCCTGTAGACATAATATATCCAAAAATAGTAAAAAATAAGTATAAGTCAATAAAAGTGATCGTGCTAGAACCACGAGACTCGAGGGTGCCTAATACCTTCCCCTCGGTCAATAGAATTCCTTACCCGAATTTCTGGTTCGCAAACCAAAACTAAAAGAGTCATTTCCTATTGATTAGGGATTTGAAAAGGTGACTTGGAACACCATAACTCAATTCCAAGTGGCGACTCTGAAACAATAAAATAATCCCTTAATCAATAACGTCACTTAAAATGGAAAAACCCTCCCGCCGCCGTGCGCAAAAAAGGGGTGTGACAAAGCCACTAGTCGAAACCATTTTCCATCGGCTTTATATCAAGTCAGTAGCCGGAATCATTTTCCATTGGCTTTATATCAACCCACTAGCCGAAACCATTTCCCATTGACTTTATATCACTAGCCGAAATGATTTTCCATCGGCTTTATATCACTCGCCGACAATGACCTCAGCATCATAAACACTTGCCGGAAATGACCTTGGGAAAGTTAGGGTTATCAAAGCCACTTACATGCAATTTAAGAGATAAAATCGCTCGGCCTCAATATTTCTGTCAAAATGAGCTCCGTAGTTTAAGAGCAATTGAAGTGCAAAATTGCAATTGAAAAGTATACATAAAAGACGATGAAAATATTTCATCAAAGAGCATATATGGTTGAGTGATAATATTGTCCAAAGACCTATAAAATACCTGAATTCAATTCCAAATAGCTACATTTATATGTATATATTTCTGAAAAAACCCGACCGGTTAAAACCTTCGTGGCCCTCCGGTTTCCTTAAACAACCGACCATGTTTGTTGATTTTGGCCCTCCGTTTTGACCCATTTTTTAACAGTGACACCACGTTGTACTTGTTTCAATTCACAACAACTTTCTTTCGTATAAATGTGTGTTAATCGCATAGGCATATCACCAAAGAGAATGGACAAAAGCTGAGTTTATTTGAAGTTGACTGACTACCTGTAAAGTTTCAACAATGCAGTTTTAGAATATTCTATATTAGGATGAGTGACTACTTTATATTCCTAATTAAGAACCATTCCTTCTGTTCTTGTTGTCATGTTTGCCAAAAAATAGTTACTCCAAATAAAATTGTCATTTCAGAAAATCAAGAAAGAATTACACAACCCTTGGTGGTGACATGACATGGTCTTATTTCAAGGATAAATCTACAAATACAATGACTTAGATTTATAAAGAAATGATAAAAGGTTTATCCCAACATCTACACTCTACAGTGGAATAGGGATAGCCAGCAGAGGTTGAGCTTTTGCCAGGGTAATACCAAATCTTTCCTCCATGTCCAAGTCCTCAGGTGTAATTCCATCTTGTAGCTTCCAATTAAAGGTATTTAACAATGAACCTAGCACGATTGGAATCATCCTAATAGCCAAAGGCAATCCAGGGCAAATTCTTCGACCAGCACCAAATGGAAGGAGCTCAAAATCCTGACCTCTAATGTCTATTTCTGACTCCAAAAACCTCTCCGGCTTAAAGTCCAAAGGGTCTTCCCATAGACTAGAGTCCCTCCCTATTGCCCATACGTTCACAAGAACTTGAGAGTCTTTTGGAATAATATAGCCACAAAAATCAACATCTTCCTCTGTTTTGCGTGGAATCAAGAAAGGAACTTGTGGGTGTATTCGGAAGTTTTCTTTCACAATGCACCTCAAATAAGGCAAATTCGCAACATCAGCTGCATTTATTAGTTTACCTCTGCCAATCACTTGGGCAAGTTCTTCTTGTGCTTTCTCCAAAGTGTGTGGATTCTTGAGTAGTTCAGCCATTGCCCACTCCAATGTATTTGACGTTGTATCTGTCCCTGCTTCAAACAAGTCCTGCAAAACTTGCTAGTGTAAGATCCTATGACCTAGAACGTCAAATATATATATGTGACACAATATATTTTCTTTTAGTTAGTTTTATATTTAGTAACAATTAACTTACCAGACAGAGTTGCTCGATTTGATTCCTGTCAATTTCTTTAGGACAAATGTTGAGAAGGGCATCTAAAACATCAACATTTGCATGTTTACCCATACTCCGCTCCTTTAGCCGCTCATCAATCAAATCACTCATAAGGTGAAGAATCTTTGTAAAATACTTAGTCATGCGTCGCCTTATACCCTGTGGATCAATTTTCTGAAGAAATGGGAAAAAGTCTACCACATTGGGTTTACCAGCCTCAATCTAGATGTTCGACACCAATTCCTTAAATTCCTTAGCAGAATCAGTAAACGGGTCAGTTAAATCTATAGAGAAAAATGTGTTCGACAGCAAATTCATTGCAGTCCTGAAAGTCGCTCTGCTGATATTCACTGTTTCACCAACTTTGCTACAGTTGCCACAGTAATCAATCAGCTCCTGAATTTTTTTAATTCTGAGATGCTCATTAGCGTCAAGTCTGTTACCTGAGAATATAAAAGTCTTATAACCACCCACACCTTGTAATCTCATAAATAAAATAAAACAAATCTTTACCTGAGAAGATGTGGTAGTTCATAATCTTGCGAAGTGTTCTCCATTGAGAATCAACAGGTAACCATATAGCAGAGAAATCATTGTGATTGCAGGCACGGAGTGCGTCAGGAATACACCTATTAGAAAACGTTAAATCTTTCTTTTGCGTCACTTCTCTTGCCAACACTGATGAGGAAACGATCACCGTGTTTATTTGCCCAAATTTCAGATTCATAATTGGACCATGTTTTTTTGCGAGTTGAGTGAGTGATATGTGGGGTTTGTCACCAAGCAAGTGAAGATTTCCGATGATAGGCAAAGGGAATGGACCTGGTGCAACTCTTTTGCTTCTTCTAAGTGAAATCAATACTCCACGAACCAAAAAACAGGCAAATAACAGACCTATCAAAGTGTTCACATAGTCCATTTTTATTGGCTTACGAACTAGAGATTTGGGGCTGGTTATATTGGTTTTCTTAGGAGTTTGTCAGTCTGCTGTGACGTCTTGGAGGCAATGGAGCAGTACATTTATACTGCACGCATCTCTCAGTCTGTGGGGGTCTTGGAGGCAACACATTAAAAGTGTAAAAAACACACTTAAACTATCCCATTTGTTTGAGTTTCATATTTAAATTATTGAGAATGTAAGTTTCATACCTAAGCTATCACTTTTTAGTTTGAGAAACACACGTCAGTGGTGTGTGTAATACACTCTCTCTTTTATTTGAAAAACCTTGACACATGACATTCACAAGGATAAAATATTCAACTTTGACAAAAATTAAATAATAAACTATTAATATTAATTAAAAATTAAAGATTAAAATATTACTATCCATAAAAAAATATTTTTTTAAAAAATAAAATTTAAATTACTTTTCTTACCCCACTTCACCACCTCCTCCACGTACCCACCTCCCCCGACAATCCCCCATCCTTTTTAAGAAAAAATTCTTTTATAAAATATTTTAAAAAAATTCATACTTCACCCTCCCGCCCCCTTCCCAAAAAAAACCATCCACTCATTCCCCCTCCCCCGCCAAAAAAATTGATATTATTTATTTTTTTAAAAATAAAAATTCTACTCCGTCCTATTTAACCCTCCGATCCTAATTTTTTTTTTTTTACATTTTTTTCATTTTGTGTTAGATATGTACGTACATATATTTTTAGAAAAAAATTTTCTACTAGTGTACCGAATATAACATAAATAAATAAAAAATTTAAAAAAGTCTTGCGGCAGCAAGTAAAAAATATTTTTGATATGTATATATCTAACATAAAAGGAGAAAAAAATTGGAAGCGGAGAGTTAGGTGGGGTGGGTAGAATTATTATTTTTTAAAAATAAAATAATATCTAAATTAGTATTTTGGGGGGGGGGGGGGGTGGAGGAGATGAAGTAAAAAAATTAAATACTTTTATAAAAGAAATTTAAACAAAAAAAAAAAAAAACGAAAAATGGTCGGGGTGGGGGGGGGGGGGTGAGAGGAAGTGATGGAATGGGGTAAGAAAAACATTTTATGTTTTATTTTATAAAAGAAATATTAATTTTTGGATAATAATTTTTAAATTTTAAATTTTAACTGATACTAATAATTTATTTATTTTTTGTCAAGGTTGAATGTTTTGTCCATATGGAGTGTGGGGAAGAGGCTCCTCTCCAGTACACTAATCTCTCCAGTTGGTCCAGTGCATATTTAATTTAATGACATCTGTCAATTTTAAAATCTAATGGTTCGTATTTATTTAAATAAAGCAGCCTTTAAACCATGGTCAAATATCATTAACCATGGTTATTACTATTTCTCTTTCTCTCTCCTCTCTCATCTCTTTCTTTCTCAATTTATTCTGCAACAAACATTTTCTCAATTAGCAAAGAATTTGCTTTGTTAACAACAAGTCGTTTTTTCTTTCCATTATTTTCACACCGTGATAAAAGAAGACAAAATTCAAAGGAAGAACTTGGGTTATAAAATTTAAAAAATCCAACTTATGAGACTACTTCTTTGAAGCTTGGTTCGATCACAATGGTGATCCACAAAACTATGTCATCTTCTTCACACCATCAATTTTTTCAATTTGGAGATTCTGCAAAAGCCAACTAAAGGATCTGGAAAGGGCACGAAAAATGGGTAGGAAAATATTTTTTCAAATACTTTTTTTTTTCTGGTGAAATTCTCCATTTATTTTTTGGGTTTTCTTTTCTTGTGGTATTTATAACTGTAATCTTTAATTGGGGCTAATCACTCCATTTTAGTCTTTCTCTTTTGAGACTCTCCCTAGTTGTTCATATGTAAATGTAAAAACATTAAAATATTGATTTCAATTGTTTGATTGCTCTGTTTTTCAGAGAGTTTTGGAAGGGGAAGAGGTGTTTATTTGCTGATTGAGAAAGGAATGAGAGGAGAGAGAATTACAAATAATCATGGTTAATGATATTTGATCAAGAAAATTAATCTGGTCCATTAAAAATTAAATTGACACGTGTCAACTATATGAAATAGCACTGGGGGAAACTAGAGAGATCATTACTGGAGAGGAGCCTCTTTCAGAGTGTGGTGTGACAATTTTTTAAAATTAAAGAGAGAGTGTATTACACACACCATGATGAGAGTGGTATAAAGAGAGGTGTGTTTCTCAAACTAAATAGTTTAGGTATGAAACTCAAACTTTATTTGAAAACAGTCTGGAGAGGTAATGAGCCAACAATCAATAAGATATTGATTGGTTTGGTATGATTGAAAATTATCGAATGGATAAGAGCGTTGTATTGGCTCAATGCTTCTTTTTTTCACTTTCACTCACCAATATATTGAGTAAAATACTCCATTTTTCTAGCTCTACTTAAAGCTTTTAAGTTTGTAGTTATAAATCACTACAACAAAAGTTGGGGACAATTAATCAATAGTAATATGCAAGGATAAATTAAACAAACAGGCTTCTCGATCATTCTTCACATTCGTCGTCTCTCATGTCCCTCCAAGTTTTTCAACAAAATGTTTCAGATCTAGGTTATTGGCTCATTGCCCTTAAATGGATTTTCTTTTTAATTTTTAACTCAGATTCAAGTTCCCTTCATTGTTCTTCCAAATCATGAAACTAATCAATAGCTAAGAAAATCAGTATGTAAATTTTAAAGTTTTCCACCAAAACATTTTTCTATTCAGTATGTAATGTAAATTTCAATTCCTACCTCAAAAGATCATAACAAATTAAAATTTTCAGCTTTCAATTTCGTTTTTAGTGGTTCGACTTTCGAAATGCCTATCGACACGAAGCTTTTCGATTTAGTTGCTACTGATTTACTTTCTAATTAGGTACACTTTTTTTTTTTTAGCTATGCATAAGTTTTGAGAGTGTTTATATGTGTTGGTTTAAATTTAAAGTATTTATTAAATAAATTATGTTTTTGATAATGTGCATTAATATGAAGAAATAAATATAAAGAAGGGTGAATTTGTTAAGTCATAATTGATTTATATATATTTTAAATATGCTTAAAAAATGGTTTAAAAAAAATCAAAATAAGAGAGGTAGACTTAACATCATAAACCACAAATAAAATGAGTGTTATAGAATGAAACCTGAAGGGAGCTCTCTGAAATTATCCCTAAATTTTTTATTACCAATAACTTTATCCTATTATTAATTGAATATTTACATTTTTACCTTTATTTATCACTTAATTAGCACAAATACTTTTTTATAGGATATTAGCCATTGACTTAGGGGTGTACATGGCCGGGTTGGTTCGAGTTTTCAAATATCAAACCAAATCATTTGTGTTGGATTTTTGAATTATAAACCAAACCAATAAAATTTGGGTTTTTTCGGGTTTTTAGGATTTTCGAGTTTTTCCAATAAAGTATTCATACAAACATACTTGTACTTCAAATATTTCTTTAGTCCTACCAAAATATAACTATCTAAAGTGTTTCTTAAGAAAATAAGACAAAATATGATATGATTAATGACACTAAAATATCCAACAAAAAAATAATAATGAAATCGCGTAAAACAAATATTGCAAATTAATAAGTCATAATGAAAATGATCACAACTTAAAAGTACTAAATCATGCAAAAATAAGTTTAATAAGTATTAGTTACATGACTAAATATTAAAGGAAATTAAAATTAGATTATGTATTTTAATTGTCTAAACCTATGTAAAACTAAAGAACAAATATTCAATATTATTGTCATTCTTAGTGTTGAATTGATTTTCTTTTTTGCATTAGTATTAATTTGATTTAGATTTAGATTTAAGTTTTATTATAATTATCAACATCTATGGACTATAATCTTTATTGGACCGTTAAGAATTCTAACTTTCAAACTTGAAATGATATATTAAAAGATAAAAACTATGAAAAAGTATAAGAAATATTTAAAAATTATATCAAAGTAAATATTTTTACCTATAAAATAAAAATTTTAAATTATATATATAATGTCGGGTTAGTTTGGTCTCGGGTTGATTTTTTTTAGTTGAAACCAAACCAACCCAAATATAGTAGGGTTTTTTTTCCAATACCAAACCAAGTCAAACCAAACCACTAATCTAATTTTTTTTCCAATTTGACTCAATTTACAGTTTGATTTGATTTTGTACACCCATACGGCGTTGACTTGTGGTATTTATAGAAAAGTGATCAAAATTTTATTCTTGTAATGTGGAAGTTCAATTATATGACATGTCACATGATTAATTATCTGTATTTGTTCTGCCGTATTTTTTTAATTCTTATATATAAATTAAAATAAAAATATTTTACGTTACGGAGAATTTCTCTAATCGACAACTATTAGTCTATTACTATGAGCTTTGTGATGATACGACGTCTTATCCACGTTATTAGTGCCGCCTATACCTTGCTGAAGTATCTATAGAACACAATTTGGTGTATCCAATTGGAGCCTGGCTAATCGAGAGTCACACCAGGTAGAATCCATATGGAAATAGTACTCCCTATAAAAAATTTCTCAACTCTATTTCATTTCAATACTTAATATTTTTCCTTATGAGATAAATAAAATTAGGAATTTTTAGACTAGACATTCTTTAAATCAAATCTTTATTTTGTCGCTTCACCAACATATAAATCTTTATTGTACAAAGTATGTTCCTCGCAAATTTATGAATTTGTTAGAGCCACACATATTTTCTTTAATAGTTCATTACCAATAACAATCTTTTAACCAAACAAAAAAAGGAATAACCAAGAGCTACTACCCAATTAATTGTCGAGGGATATATGTAATAACTTTTTAAACGAGTGATGGTGCTATTTAATTATAGATCGAGATAATAATTAAAGGTTTTGAATTTATTCAAACTTCAAAGTATGGTGGTGCTATTTAATATAGATCGAGATAATAATTAAAGGTTTTGAATTTATTCGGACTTCAAAGTAGATATTGAACATCGGACACCTAATGTGTAATCAAAAAAATTTATAGTTGATATACCTCTTGTCGCTCACATATAACCTTATCGTAACAAAAGGGACTCACATATGCTACCATCACAAAAATGGCTCAAATACATCATTTTCATCTAATGAAAGTGAAATTATTAATTTTAATTAATTTATTTGATTTCTTATTTTAAAAATATCCTATTTTTCTAGCAAAGTTCTTAATCTTTCTCACACATGATCAAGGCATTCAATTATGAGTAATAGTTTAAGTATGTTTTTTTAAAATTTGTAAGTAATAATTGTTGGGTTTTTAAAAGGTGTGAATGGAAAATGAAGAGTTGCGACTTTTATGAAGAGTTGTGACTTTGATGAAAAATTGCGACTTTTATGATGAGTTGTGACTTTTATGAAAAGTTGCGACTTTTATGAAAAGTTGTGACTTTTATGAAAGGTGGTGACCTTCCGAAAGATTGTGACTTTTCCAATGGTTTGTGACCTTTCCGGTAAGGCACAATAAGAACCTTTTCACACTACCCTTTGTTTTCTATAAATTGACGGATTTTCTGAACTTCTTCTTCTACTACTAAATCTAGTATTCTAAGTGTACTTTACTGCCGTTGAGTGGCTCGCTGACACCAGCGTTTTGGGTATCAATACACTGGTGAATGAGATCATTCTATCCTGGGAGGACATATTCCAAATCAAACCTCGGATACTAGAGGGGAATAATTTCCTTAAGGGGACATTGTGCATTCAGTGGGCTTGATCTTCTTTCTATTTTTCCAGATTCTGGTATGTGTTACAGATTTTAGATTTGTGAATTAATTTATGTTCTTCTGTTCTTCACTGGTTCATTAAACTTTGGTAACTTCGTGTTTCTGCAAAGTTCGTTGGAATCAGTAAGATTCTTTAAACACAGATTGACAACAATTCTTCTTTAAGAAAAAATAATAATATTTTGTATATTTTATCTAATTTGTTTCTGATTCTAGTTTCTCTACTAGTTTTAATTTTCTAGTTGTGAAAATGTTCTTAAACTTTATTGTGTCTTACCAAGTTCTTCAAAGTTTTGTTCCAAGTATCTTAGGAATACAAGATGTACAACAATAATTTCGTTATGCTTTCCAGGCTGCAAATAATTTAGGTATATTAAATTAAAAAAGAATAAATTGATAGTTTAGTGGATGTGCTTTTTGAATTGACACACCTATTAAGAAAACAATGATTGATATAATGAGTTTATCCCTATTAATAATAAAGTGGATAAATTAAAATTTTAAGATTTTCAAGAAGTTCTACATTTTTCAAAATTAATTAATTAAAGGTATAATAGGTAAATTTTTTTTGTCCTTTCTTGATTTGTCAAATGAACAAATAAAAAAATAAAATTAAACAGTAATTAAGAACACAAGAAGTACAATATAACGGATAACAATCATCGAAGGTGTAACTAATAATTGTTATTAATTTATTTAACACGTTCCTCACTTCTGAACTGTTTGGATAATGTGTTTCTGGTGGCCAAATCTGACCAGCAGATATTCGGTGTTAATAAGTAAAGTATATTAATGGATTTAATCAGCATGTGCAGCGCGCTATCATATTTTAAGTTTTAACCTTATTTAGCTAGTAATATATTCTTTTGTTTTAATTTATTTGTTTTATTTTTTTAATCCGTTTAAAAAATATCAATTCTTTATTTTTAACTTTTTACATATTTAGATCATAAAATTTAAAAATATTTTAACATATCTTTAATTTAAGATCACAAAATTCATTAAGCATCAACACTTTAGTGCTTAGAGCTGAAGCTCCCAACTTTTGCATTAAACACCTGCATCAATGTTATTTCTATTGTGTTTTTTCTTTTTGTTAGTAATGCCTGTTAAGATAAAAGATTTAAATTACATATATTTGGTATATATTTTAATATGTTATAATTATATTTTACAAGTTATTCATCGTATTTCAACGAATAGTTTTCTTTTTATATGATTTGATGGAAAGAGTTGTTTGACCAACTAAAAAATGTATGTGTTGAAAATTTATGCGAACTACATAAACTTGACTAGCATTAGGTCATAAATTTTCAAATATTTAAAATAAATCAGATCTGTGTAATGTATGTATTAAAGTTATAAAGTTATAAAGTTATAAAAGTTATAAAAGTTATAAAAGTTATACAACAAATCTGACGGTGGTCCGTCCAGTCATAGATCAAGCAAGTCAATATTCTTAGAGGTAGTCCAACTACATAAGAATCGAAATACATAATAATTTTAACATAGTTTCTCAGACTGCATGGTTTAATTATTTTACCCAAGCAAAGGACCTGTCAAGAAGCTAATACATACTTTTATTAAGCCCATGTATCTGATGAGCCGTGATTTTTAGCTCGAAATTGAGTTTGATAAGTAGGGCGCCTCATACCCGGTTAGAACTACAATTTTTTAAAGTTCATTTAACACGTTCCTCACTTATGTGCTGTTGGGATGATGTGTTTCTTGCTGTCAAATCTCAATATGATCCGACAAATATCACCAACAGGTGTGCAGTGGTAATAAGAATTAGTATATTAATGGATTTAATTTAATTTAATGCATTATCAGCATGTGCGCTATCATATTTTAACATAATCTAGCTAGTAATATAATCGCCGGTTTTCATTTGTTTATCTTTATCTTTTTTTTTAGTCCATTTAAAAAATATCTTTTGCTTTTTAAAAATAGAATTTTTAGGAATCTCATAATGAGAGGAGCAAATTACATCGTATTCCTATCATTTTTCAATTTACAAAAATCCCTTCAAATATGTGTATCCGGATACATAACATTTGATACATTAGACAACTTGTCAGTTGAGAGAAAAAATGAAAATAAATGTAAAATTAAATGTCAATTTTCATAATCACGCAAATCAAATTAATGTCAATTTTTCTCAAATCATAACAGATCCAAACAACTCAAATTTCAAATTTTCTTCACTCAATTTTGATATGTATATGATACTTATTATACAATTTTAAAACTGTTGAATTTGATATATATTATGTATCATGTACATATCAATTAATTTGATACACAAATCACAATGCTTTAGCGCTATAGAACATTATAGTTTATGTATCAAGTGTATTTATTGGGTAATGTGGTACAAACATATAATCTTCTAATTTGAATAAGTCTGAATAAAAATTAAAGACTGCAAATACATAACAACAACTGATACATGGTAGATGATACAATTTGTAATAATTATGTATCAGATAAATAATTAAAGGCAGGAGACACGAAATTAAATAAGTTTGAGTATATGTATCTGGTAGTAAAAGATCACAAAATTTGTAATAGTTATGTTTTTTTATAAATAACTATACTAATTTGTGTTTCATTAAATTAAAGTTATGTATCAAAACTAATATTTGAACATGATACATTGTGCCTGATGAAATTGTAATGTATCATAATGTTGAACTAAAACATTATACATTAACTTAAGAAACAAAAACAACTAGGTACATAAAAAATTTGAACTGTATGTATCAGAAAAAGATGAACAACAATTTTTTTAAAAAAAAATTCAACAATATTATCTGTTGAAAGCAAAAAAAATGATGAAAAAATATTTCTACACTTTCTCCTTTACTCTATATCAACTCTGTTATTAATCTGTGTATAAAAAATCAGAATTACTGATTTCAATAAACTTTGCAGAAACACGAAGTAACCAAAGTTTAATAAACCAGTAAGAATAGATGAACATAAATTAATTGACAAAATTAAAATCTGTAAAAAACGTACCACAATCTGGAAAAACTGTTGACACCCAATTTTGGACATCCACAATATAAATTAATCATCGAGTTTCTTCAATTTTAAACGTTTTAAAATAATTAGTTTTACAATTAAATCAAATTAAAAAATAGTTTGCAAGTTATTTTAAATAGTTTTGTCACTTATTTTATAATTTTTAGATAATATATATGTTTTACATGATTATGTATATAATTATTATATTTTATGAATATTCAAAAATCGTCTCAAAAAGAGTTTGTTTTATATTCAATTAAATTAATTTGGTTTAAAGTATAAGTTATTTATTTTATTAGTTTAATTATTCTTATTTTATATTATTTTGTTTTATTTAATTTTGTTGATTTGAAAAGCACATTTTATTTAAGTTACGTTATTTTAGTTATGGCCATAGTTTTAAAATAATTAGTTTTATAAAAGTAATAATAATAATATAGTTTGCAAGGCTTTTAAATAGTTTGTCACTTTTCATAAATTTTAGATGGTGTATATGTTTTACATAATTATGTATATGATTAGTATATTTTATGATTATTCGAAAATCGTCAAAAAATAATAATTATATTTCAAATATTAGGGATGGTTATAGTTTTGAGTTAATAAGTTTTATGAAATTCAAAATACTTTCAAGTTATTTTTTTTAAAGTAATTTTATCACTTTTTAATAATAAGTATGTGTAATTTGCAATCACGCTATTTTATAAATATTTAAAAATTATCACAAAAGATTTTACATTTTAGTTAAATATTTTATCAATTTGCTTTAAGTTATAGCTATAATTTCGAGTTAATTAGTTTTGTAATTGAATTAATCAATTTATAATTAAGTTCATTGTTTTTATTTTGTTGAGATTAAGAAACTCATTAATTAATTTATATTAATTCATCTTATTTGGCTTTTTAGTCGAATAACCAATTAAGCTCAATTTGGTTACATCCCTAAATACAATTGGCTATAATTATAAGCAAATAGGCCAAATTCTCAACTCCAATCCAAACTCTTTCCTCACCTAACCTTTAAACCCACTTAAAAGACCTTTTTGGGCCAAATTCAACCCTTTTTCCAGCAGCCCAACAATAATTCAGCAATTTTCATACCAATTCCAATAAACTCCCAGCCCAAAAACGCCCCAGCCCACTTTAATACACCCAACCCGACCCACTACAATACAACAACATTACAATAATACAGCGAACAGTAGCCGATCCCTGCGCATCTTCTTCTTCTACACAAATCTGCCAGTCCAGCAGCTCACGTGAACCAGACAGCAGCAAAGTGCGTTTTCTTCTCCCTCACGCGTCAATATCCAACAACTCCCACAGCTTTCTCTGCAACAGCCGCCCACCTCGATCTTTTCATCTGAATTTTGGGGGATTTTGGTTGAAATTTGATACAAGCAACAACTTTGAGGGAGAAAAATTCAAAAGAGGTTGAATCCGGATTGACGATTTTGCCCCAAGCTACTCCAAAAAATTCACCTGACTCTTTCAAATCATGAGCTCTAGTTTTCCCCCCTATATATATCCCCTCCTTCTCCATTGTTCAAGGTGGGGATTTTGGGGGAACCAAAAAGAACCTAAAGAATTCAAGCAAAAATCGTAAAATACACACTAAACATATTCGAAACAAATAATAGATCAGTGTGATCATAGTGTGACTCCCCTGCTCATTTGTAGGAGTCTTTGTAATCTCCTTTTGGTGGTGAAATCGTCTTCGTGGCTGCTCGTCTCACCCCTGTTTCGCTGCTCTCTCAAAGGTAAATGTCTTTGATTTTAGTTGTTTTAGTTGATATTTTGTTCGTGAACTAGGGCTCTCGTTTGTTTCTGTCTTTTCTTAGCTTGCATCCCTGTTATTTGTAGCTTGCAGCTGAAGTCTGATAGTGGAGTGTTTAGTTTTCAAGTTAAACATTGTCTTAGTTGTTTGAAGCATGAGACATGCTCTTGGGTTCATTGTTTTTTTTAGAGTTGTTTCGTAATCTCGAAGCTAGTTAATACGGAGATTGAATGTTGCTGTGTCTGTTATGCATTGGATGCAATAGTTCGTATTTTCTCTTTTTTTTTTTATCTCGAGATAGTCCTCTAACAATGGGTTCCGCTTGATTCATGCTCGTGTCTTCATTCCGCCCAGATTTAAGTTTAAAAAAAAAAAGAATTTTTTTGCTTGTTGTTTATAGCTTTTGGAGAGTGTGTATCATGGTTATAATGTTCTAAAAAGAGGGACTGAGATAA
Organism: Solanum verrucosum; assembly: GCF_900185275.1. Taxonomy (NCBI): domain Eukaryota; kingdom Viridiplantae; phylum Streptophyta; class Magnoliopsida; order Solanales; family Solanaceae; genus Solanum; species Solanum verrucosum. The sequence goes on from NW_026020402.1 coordinate 2,069,714, forward strand.
GCAGTAAGCTGCTGCCCCAAAAATACAAGTGCTCCAAAATCATTTCTTGTTCCCAACTTGTCACTATTGCTCATTTCATATAGTCATATTTGTTTGGTATGCTCATCTTTGTGGTTTAATCACTTCTTGGTACGCTAAACACATCTATCTCTTGAGGTTATTTGAGCTTAAGAAAGGTTTATATTTGATGTTATTTATGTTCTTTGTTATCTGGGAAAGGGAAGTATATTTAAGTGGACAGGTGCTTTTGATTTTAAATTCTGAATAGTTATGCTTGAGAGTTGTTTCATTTGTTCACTTTTTGTTTCGAATTCCCTTACTTGAATTTATTTTATTTTCTTTACCATCCCAAGTAAAAATGGTTATTTCTTATGTCATGAAAGTTTTCTTTTTCTTTGAATCGTACTAATATATTTTCTTCTTTCTTCCGTTATGTGCGAATGCCACTTGAGTCCATGGGGACTCCATTCCTATCCTTGCATTTCGGGGATTATGCTTCCCTTTATCGAGTCTAAAAATAGCTGATGAACAGGTTATAGGCAGTTGAACGAAAACACAAAGGCTGGAAACCCAGATACAAGCCTCCAAAAGTCCTAAGATGGACTATATACATCCATTATACACTGTATACATTCAGTATACGTCAATATACAGGCCAAAAACGCAGGGATACAGGGCTGATGCGAAATACATGAGTTTGGAAGAAAAATATACATGAAAAGGGCTGATATACATGCCGATATACACTGATATACATCAAGTGTATACAAAAACGGGATTGAGTAAAATTCCCAAAAACAGTAGCGAATTTGGCCCAAGAAAGGCCCAAATTCAATTTCTCCCTTACGCTTTAATTATTTAATTGCGATTACTTATTATTTGTTGTTTAACTCTAACTTTAGAATTTTTAATTAACTTAGTTGAATTCCCCAAAAGATGAACCATATTCTTTATGTTAGTTTTCTTTAAAAATAATTCATTTTATCAACTCTTATACTTATTCAAATATTTTATTTTTTTTAGTCAAAACTTTCACATATCTTTATTTAGATTAAAATAATTTCTTGGTTTATCTACCAAGTTGGTTCGAATTATTATTTCTAAAAAAAAATAAAAAATGACGTAAATAATTTTAATTAATCTAATTTTGTTAAAATCCTAATTGACCAAGTTGTTTCAATTAAGATCCTATTTTCTAAAAAATTAAAAATTATTCTTTATTGAACTATTTTTATCAAAGTTAATCGAATATCGTAAAATATTATATATTTTTATGTTAAATCATTTTCGTAAATTTTTAAAGACACGTTCTTTAAGGATCTTCTTCATTTAAATCATTTTTTTTTTACTCATTGCAAAATTGTTCTAAGTTAAAGTTTTTTTTTTCTTTTTCTTAATAAACTTTAAAAAATGTTAGTCATAACCTTTTTCATTGATTAATAATAATAAAAAAAAAAGTGTATACTTACTTAAGTCGTTTTCTCAAAAAAGGTTAGTCAATTAATAAGAAATGATTTTCATGTTTTAATTTATTAAATTGGTTTAAAATGAATTAAATAAATTCTAATTAATCTAGTTTTATTAATATTCCAATCACTTGTATTTCAAGACAAATATTTCATTTTGAATCCCTTTTCTCTAAAAATAAAATAAAATAAAATGTGTCATTTATTTATTTATTTTTTAATTATTTTTTTTAAAAAAAAAGAAAGATTAACCAAATATTGTAAGTTATTCTTTTTATGTTAAATAGCCTTTTCTAAAAAATAGTCAAAATATATTTTAGTCAAGTCGCAGGTCAACCGCATGTTAGCGGACATTTCGAATGCTTAAATCCTTCTCGAAGTGTAAATTGAACCCCGAACCTTCTTTGGTATTTTCAAATGATTTTTCTGTTTAAATCTTTGAAAATTATAAGTTTTCTTAATTTCTTTAAAAAATTAAGTGGCGACTCTTTTCTAAGTATCTTTCTTAAATTGTTTTATACTTAGAACATTTCAAAAAGTGATTTTTCTAAAGGTTAGGAAAATTACGGCATAACAGAAATGGCGACTTCCGCTGGGGATTCAATTAGGTTCTAACCATAATGACTTGACTCTCTTTGACTATTTGCTAATATTTGTTGAATTGTTTTACCTCAAATGTGCCTTATTTGCTTAAATTGTGATATCAACTGTCATTGCATGCATATCATTTATTTCGTCAAATGACATTTTTTTTCTTTTCACTTAAAGGACGATTATGCGGGCCGCAGTCGTTCGTTAACCAAATTGTTCTCGGGACACCCTGACGAATGTAGTTGGCTACTGGATAGTCAACGGTCGTTAACTGTCCCAGCCCAAGTAGTCCGCTTGGGTCACCAATCCACTTTAAAGAAAACCCACTCTTAGTCATACTAGGATAGAGCAAGACCAAATCCCTGAAATTTAGCGTATTGGCCTAAGATGACCCAATACCCAAGGCGTGTCGGGTCCATTAGAAAGACCACCTTGAGTTCAAAGGTCCCACGGCCCGAACGGACGCTCATACTTATGTGTTTGAAGGATGTATGCGCTATTTGACAAAATGTTGTGTCTTGGGTTTGGGGGGTATCTAATTATTTGTATATTTTTGTAGATGGCTAAGCAACACTTGAGTTTCAAAATGGTCACCGAGACGCCAAACCTCCTCCGTGTATGGTGGTACAATCTCAATGCATATCAGAAGAGAGAACTCTCCATTCACTTAGGTCACCTCCCGTCAATAATGAATCTCAGAGTCTGACCTAAGTTCATTGAGGTGGTTACTCGATTTTGGGACGATGAGAGGATGGTGTTTCACTTCGGAGATGTTGAAATGACACCAACTATTGAAGAAATCAAAGATTGCCTAGACAACGTCGGAACGTGCCAGAAAAGGAAAAATCATCCAGATCATCACATTTTGCTACCAGATAAGCCGACCAGCACAGAACTGAAGAACATGTTGTTACTAGTAAATGCAGACTGGCTAGACACCCTGAGTATTCCGTTTTTGAAATTCTATGAACGATGGGGACACGAGAACTATTATAAGAATTTTCCAAATGAGTTTCTCAGTCGCAACAGTTGGAGTTAAACTCAAACTCTAGCATTTGCCGTATGCCTCTTAGGGACGATGGTATTTCCTCAAGGCGAAGGGAATGAAATTGATACTCGGGTTGTCATGGTTACACACGCCATCTTCGAGGGTGTTGGTAAGAAAGGACAAGTTAAGAAATACTTCAACTTAGCCCCGATCATTCTGGCCGACATCTACCGATCTTTGGGTCAATGCAAAATTGGGTTTCCATTTTTTCAAGGTTGTAATATTTTGCTACAGTGGTGGATGTCTAAACATTTGGTGAAGACATACGAGACTCAGAAACAGAAATTGGCCGAACCACAAAAAGAAAGCCGCCTCGACCATTACGAGTTTCATTTGAGCAACAACAGGTTCAAGATCCACAGCACTAGGGAGTCATGGGCCAAAGTCTTCCATGACATAAAAGAGGAAGACGTACAATGGATGTTTCAAGATTTCATGTCAGAAAAAATAGTTATTCAGGGGGCTAAGTGTCCTTTCCTAATCCTTCCTGGCATTAGAGGGGTACGACCTTACAATCCTAGCAGGGTAATGCGACAATTCGGCAGAAGACAGATTCTACCTTTCAAAGGAGACACTAGCCGCTACGTCTTTGACTACAACGGGTGCGACAAGATACCTCACGCCAAGGATATTTGTCAAGAATGGTCTGGACGGGTCAACCTAAAAGAGAGCATGGCAGAAAATAGATATGAAGCCGGGTATCTGGATGAATACAAAAAATGGTTGCAGAATGATCTGCGTGGTACACTTGACCCAACGCCACGCACGGGCCGACAGATTGAAGATGTCCAGGTAAGGCTCCAAATCCAAGCCTACCATTTTCAGCAAGAATGGGACCGAAGAGAGCAAGAGTTTCAACGTAGGGAGCAAGAATACCTGCGTAGGGAACAAGAGTTCCAGCATAGAGAATATGAAAGCCAAAGGGCATTAGCCTTTGCCACGCAAGAGTTAGCTGACGCAAGATCCTGCCTGATACGTTTGGACTTGAACTTGGATGATCAGCTTAACACCCTCCAGGGCGTGTCAATGTCTTCCAAAGCTGTGTTCGCTGAGCCGCATGTGATAACCAGCAAGTTTCTCATTCGTGAAGAAGTGGAAAAAGCAAGAGGAGGAGAAAAAGATCAAGCCCACTGAATGCACAGTGTCCCCTTAAAGAAATTATTCTCCTCTAGTATCCGAGGTTTGATTTGGAATATGTCGTCCCAGGATAGAATGATCTCAATCACCATTGTATTGATACCCAAAATTCTGGTGTCAGCGAACCACTCAACAACAGTAAAGTACACGAAGAAATTTTATGCAGAAGAAGAAGAAGAAATCAGAAAAATTCGTAAGGAATAAGTCTGAGGAATCAATGTATTTATAGGCAAGAGGAGCTGGTTCCGAAAGGTTGCAATCCTTTCAGAATCTGCAATCCTTTCAGAATCCACATGACCATTCATGAAAGTTTGCAACCTTTCAAATGGTCATGGCTGTTTCTGAAAGTTGCAACCCTTTCAGAACAGTCACTTCCAATGGCGGGAAATTTAAATAAAATGGGAAAGATTTAGATAAAACGGGTCGCACGTGGATCCGAGTTGGGTCGGGTCAATTAACTAATTAATTGAATCGGTTAATTAACTAATTAAAACGTTGGCCATTTAATTTAATTTAATTAATTAAAAAATTAATTAACTAAAATAATTAAGACAAACTTTGTCCAAAAAATAATCTCTCGATCGATCATTTTTCCAAATCCAAATCCAAAGCCGAAACCGAAGCCGAGCGACGACGACGACGGCGTAAGGGGGGTCCCTTTTTCCAACCCTTTTAACAATTAATAGGAGTGTTTCTATATTTAAACTCTCCTATTTTTCTTTCTACCACCGATGAGGGACAAATGTCTTTTCAATGTCTTTTTAATAAAGCATAAGAGGACTTTTCAAGTTCTCAACTTTCCAAGTTCCCAACTTTTTCAAGTTTCTCTTTCATCTTCCCTCCATTTCCCATTAACTCTTGCTACATACCCAACAATCCCCCACATTAATGGGGAATGTTTGTAACATAAGGAATGCACGGACGAGTGTGTACTTTACAAGCAAGAATCAATTACATCTGGATAAGTAGGTTTCCCCTTGGACTTTCCGTAGTGAACATATGTCGGATATACTCGGTCAATCGGTAGATGCGATATCTTTGAACTGTCGAGCTTTGGTGTATACCTAGACAACCATATGTTACACAATTAAACCTTTACCGTTTATGGTTCTTATGGTTGTGTTTGTTTCAGCCATGAACACCTCCTAGTTTCATGAGTGTATAAAGAATATGCTTTTGACATAAAATTCTTTTTGAAGCGGCTTACACTTTGACTTCACATAGTCAATTGTGATAATTCCACTAGAGAGGAGTTGTTTTACGGTATTATGTCTCCGTCGTGTATGACGAGACTTCCCGTTGTACATAACACTCCCTGCCCTACCTATTGCTGCTTGACTATCACAATGTATGCAAATAGGTCCCACAGGTTTGGGCCAGAATGGAATATCCTCTAAGAAATTTCGGAGCCATTCAGCTTCGTCACCGGCCTTATCTAAGGCAATGAATTCAGATTCCATTGTGGAGCGAGTGATACATGTCTGTTTGGATGATTTCCAAGAGACTGCTCTTCCACCAAGTGTAAACACATAACCACTTGTGGATTTTACTTCATTTGACCCGGTGATCCAATTTGCATCACTATATCCTTTAATCACGGCAGTATATTTATTATAATGCAAAGCATAGTGTTGTGTATGCTTCAAATAACCCAACACACGTTTCATTGCCATCCAGTGAGTTTGATTCGGATTACTAGTGAACCGACTTAGTTTGCTAATAACACATGCAATATCTGGTCGCGTACAATTCAAAATATACATCAAACTTCCCAACACTCTGGCATATTCCAATTGAGAGTCACTTTCACCTACATTCTTTTGAAATGTAAATCTTAAATCAATTGGAGTTTTGACAACATTGAAATTCAAGTACTTGAACTTATCCAATATTTTTTCAATATAATGAGATTGAGATAATGCTAGTCCCTGAGGAGTTTTGAGAATTCTGATCCCTAAGATCAAATCAGCAACTCCTAAGTCCTTCATATCGAACTTGCTGGAGAGCATGCACTTAGTAGTATTTATATTGTCAGTATCTTTACTCATAATTAACATGTCATCAACATACAAACAAACGATGACTTCATGATTCAGAACGTTTTTAATGTAAACACACTTATCACATTCGTTAATCTTAAATCCATTTGCCAACATTGTTTGGTCAAATTTAGCATGCCATTGTTTGGGTGCTTGCTTGAGCCCATAAAGCGACTTCACAAGTCTGCACACTTTCTCTTCTTTACCAGGAACCACAAACCCTTCAGGTTGTTCCATGTAAATTTCTTCCTCCAACTCTCCATTTAAGAAGGCTGTCTTTAGATCCATTTGGTGGATTTTAAGATCATGCACTGCCGCTAGTGCTATTAACATTCTAATTGATGTTATCCTTGTTACTGGAGAGTATGTATCAAAGTAATCCAGACCTTCCTTTTGTCTATATCCTTTGACTACAAGTCTAGCCTTATATTTGTCAATAGTCCCATCAGCTTTCATTTTCCTTTTAAAGATCCACTTTGATCCTAAAGGTTTATTTCCTGGAGGAAGATCAGTCAATTCCCAAGTATTACTTAAAATTGATTCGATCTCACTATTGACTGCTTATTTCCGATAGATTGACTCAGATGACGACATAACTTCTTTAAATGTTGGAGGCTCATTTTCAAGCAAAAATGCCACAAAATTTGGTCCGAAAGAAGTGGATTTCCGTTGGCGAGTACTACGCCTAGGATCTTCATTAGGTTGTGCATTTTCCTTTGATTCTTCCCGTGGTCATTTAGATCTTTCACTTGTCGACTCACATTCAGTTTTATACGGATAAATGTGTTCAAAGAACTCAACGTTATCTGACTCAATTACGGTATTCACATGAATTTCAGGATTATCAGATTTGTGAACCAAAAACCGATAGGCCTTACTGTTCACATCATATCCAATAAATACACAATCTACTGTTTTGGGTCCAATTTTCACCCTCTTGGGTAAAGGTACTTCTACCTTGGCAAGACACCCCCACACTTTGAAATATTTCAAGTTGGGTTTCCTTCCTTTCCATAACTCATATGGAATTGATTGCATTTTGCTACGGGGTACCCTGTTGAGTATCTTGTTAGCCGTAAGGATGGGTTCTCCCCATAGATTTCTTGGTGAACCAGAACTGATTATTAAGGCATTCATCATTTCCTTTAATGTTCTGTTCTTCCGTTTAGCCAAACCATTTGACTTCGGTGTATAGGGTGCAATAGTTTGATGGATAATACCATATTTCAAACATATCTCAGCAAAAGGAGATTCGTATTCTCCACCCCTATCACTTCGAATCATTTTTATCTTTAGATTCAATTGATTTTCCACTTCATTTTTGTATTGGTTAAATGCATCAATTGCTTCATCCTTACTATTAAGCAAATATACATAACAAAATCGAGTGCAATTGTCAATAAAAGTTATAAAATACTTTTTCCCACCACGAGATGGTGTCGACTTCATATCGCATATATCTGTGTGAATTAAGTCTAAAGGTTTTGAATTTCTTTCAATAGACTTATAAGGATGTTTAACAAACTTACTTTTCACACAAATTTCGCATTTCGATTTATCGCATTTAAAATCAAGCAATACTTCTAAAGTAAGTAATTTCCGCAAGGCTTTGTAATTTACATGTCCCAAACGGGCATGCCATAAATCATTTGACTCCAATAAGTAAACAGAAGAAGAATTCTTATTAATACTGTCAACAACCATTACATTCAGTTTGAAGAGGCCCTCAGTGAGGTAGCCTTTTTCTAAGAACATCTCATTCTTACTTATTACAGCTTTGTCACTAACTAGGACACACTTGAACCCGTTTTTAACGAGCAGTGCAACAGAAACTAAATTCTTCCTAATAGTAGGAACGTGCAGAACGTTGTTCTGAGTCAACACCTTGCCGGATGTCATCTTCAACATTACTTTCCCAGTTCCTGCAATCCTTGCTGTTGCTGTGTTTCCCATGAACAAATCTTCATCAACCTTAGTAGGAGTGTATGTTGCAAAGGCTTCTTTCGCAGAGCAAATATGTCGAGTGGCACCTGAGTCGAGAAACCACTCCTTGGGATTTCCAATTAAGTTGCACTCTGAGATCATTGCACACATGTCATTTGCATCTTCCATCTCTTCCATGATGTTTGCTTGACTTTTGCCTTTGCCTTTGTCTTTTTCTTTGTCCTTTCTTGGAGCACGACAGTCAGAAGACTTGTGACCAGCCTTACCACAATTGTAACAATTGCCCTTGAACTTTTTCTTGGCCTGTTCTAACTTCTGTCCGTTGGACTTCTTTCTCTTCTTGTCTTTGGTAGGAGCTTCTTCAACAATATTAACTCCAATTACTGTCGAACTCTTACGAAACTTCGTTTTGGCGATTTTGTTATCTTTCTCAATCTTGAGCCGAATCACAAGATCTTCAAGCTTCATTTCTTTACGTTTGTGCTTTAAATAATTCTTGAAGTCATTCCACGAAGGAGGTAACTTCTCGATCATTGCAGCCACTTGAAACACTTCATTTACTACCATATCTTCAACAATCAGATCATGGAAAATAAGTTGAAGTTCCTGCACTTGTGATCCAACAGTTTTACTATCTGACATTTTATAGTCTAAAAACTTTGCGACCACAAACTTTTTCAAGCATGCATCTTCTGTCTTATATTTCTTCTCAAGTGCATCCCACAATTCTTTCAAAGTTGTCATTGCACTATAGACATTATATAAGTCATCCTCTAACGCACTCAAAATGTTTCCCTTACATAGGAAGTCTGCCTGTTTCCATGCTTCAATAAACATGAATTTTTCTCTGTCTGGCATTTCAGCAGAAGGCACTGGAGTTACTTAATTGGTAAATTTCTGCAGACCAAGAGTGGTAAGCCAGAAAAATACCCGTTGCTGCCATCCTTTGAAATTCACACCAGAGAATTTTCCCGGTTTCTCTGCTGGTGGTACAACAGTTCGGGTTGGTGCAGCAACAACCACTATAACATTGTCATTAGCCATTTCAGAATCTGTAACAAACAAAAATTGATACAAATGACTCAGCAAGCAATAACTTAAGTTGCAAACTTAACAGGAGTATAAAACCACGAAGGTTTTTCTCTCCACCAGACACACAGATTAAAAAGTATAAAATAATTTCCTTAAGATTTTTATCAATCTGTGTATAAAAAATCAGAATTAATGATTTCAATAAACTTTGCAGAAACACGAAGTAACCAAAGTTTAATAAATCAGTAAGAATAGATGAACATAAATTAATTGACAAACTAAAATCTGTAAAAAACGTACCACAATCTGAAAAAATAGAATCAGAAAAAGATCAAGCCCACTGAATGCACAGTGTCCCCTTAAGGAAATTATTCCCCTCTAGTATCCGAGGTTTGATTTGGAATATGTCCTCCCAGGATAGAATGATCTCAATCACCAGTGTATTGATACCCAAAACTCTGGTGTCAGTGAACCACTCAACAGCAGTAAGTACACGAAGAAATTTTGTGCAGAAGAAGAAGATGAAATCATAAAAAATCGTAAGGATTAAGTCTGAGGAATCAATGTATTTATAGGCAAGAGGAACTGGTTCCGAAAGGTTGCAATCCTTTCAGAATCCACACGACCATTCATGAAAGTTTGCAACCTTTCAAACGGTCATGGCTGTTTCTGAAAGTTGCAACCCTTTCAGAACAGTCACTTCCATAAAACGGGAAAGATTTAAATAAAACGGGTCGCGCGTGGATCCGAGTCTGGTCGGGTCAATTAACTAATTAATTGAATCGGTTAATTAACTAATTAAAACGATGGCCATTTAATTTAATTTAATTAATTAAATAATTAATTAACTAAAATAATTAAAACAAACTTTGTCCAAAACCTAATCTCTCGATCGATTTTCCAAATCCAAATCCGAAGTCGAAGCCGAGTGAGCGACGACGACAGCGCGAGGGGGGTCCCTCTTTCGAACCCTTTTAACAATTAATAGGAGTGTTTCTATATTTAAACTCTCCTATTTTTCTTTCCACCACCGATGAGGGACAAATGTCTTTTCAATGTCTTTTTAATAAAGCATAAGAGGACTTTTCAAGTTGTCAACTTTTCAAGTTCCCAACTTTTTCAAGTTCCTCTTTCATCTTCCCTCCATTTCCCATTAACTCTTGCTACATACCCAACAAACTCCCGTAGCTTTTTTTTCACTTTCAACAATGAGGTTACCTATAGATCTCGACCCAAGCCTTTATCAGAGCCACCACCAACTTGACCTCCCCTTTTTTTGTGCATTTTTTCCATAGTTGATTTTGAAGTCGACGTTGCATCCTTTCGACTAATTGGGTAATCACAATATCAAAAGATGAAGCATCATCCATATGTATCAGAATTTGTAGATGAAAAGGCTAAAAAAAATTAAAAAATTACCTGACTGGATTAGCCAGAAGCCTCTGGCTAATGGTGCCAAAGCTGATTTCTTGATAGGACATAAATCAAGCTAAAGAAGAAACACTGCAATCAGGATGAAAGTTTCTTTAGCAATTTACTCAAAAATTTCTCTTCTTTAGACTTTTTTTTCTTTTAATGGAGTAGCTATTTTTCTCTTTCTAGAGTTAACTTGTTCTGCATAACACGCAAACATGTTGTTGTTGATAATGTACTAGATAGTTTCATAATCAGGTAATCATAATTCTTAGATGCTGACCTTCCTGTAAATATGTGTTCTCTCATGCCAAGTATTGTGGGAGTACGCCGAACACTGTCTTTCAGGATCTCTTGTAAGATATTTCGCATTTTCAAAGCTTCTTCTAAATAATTATCCTGTAAAAGCAAGCTATTAGAACTAATTACATGATATAACTCTTTTTCAAAATCCTAAGGCTAATGAATACCTGGTTCATGCCAATTGTTTGGAGAGCTTCACCACGTCTGAAAATTATGGAATGATTTTGGTTTTTAGGTTTTCCTTTCCAATATTTGGTGGACCTGGAAGCTTTACGCGGTATACTTCCTACAGAAGTTGAAAAAGATTTGTAAGAACAAGCATAGATCAAATATTTACAATTAGAAGAGACCGTTCATTTTGATACATAACACGAGAAAACACATAGATCTTCATTACTGGATTTTCATGAGAAGCCATGTGCATATTGACAGTCAGGTATCCAGAAATATTGAAAGTTTTACTTGGAAAAAGTACTTTTTCATCAAATTAGGTATTTCTTGGGCTTGAGGGTCACCAGTAGACTTCTGTAATCCATATTGTTGAAGGAAGCTTGAAGACTGATGGAACATGTCGAAGGAACAGGTCCATCAAAGCAGGTTGACGAGTTAGAGTTAGAGTCATACTAGGACAAAACTACTAAATCCTAAGTTATGTACGACTAAGCTACTGTATATTGCAGGAGTCGACTAGGATAATTTATTAGAGTTATAATACAATACTACTCATGTAAATAATTGTGTTGTACTAAATTTGACAAGACACAACATGTATAAATTTCATGTCTGCAAGTTGAGCTGATGATGCATCATTTTTCCTCTCAATTGGAGGATATGTGGCGAAAGACGGAAACATGCAGATGATGTTCACTTGATTCAAATATCGAGGTAGGAAGAAAATCAAAATATCTGAATATGACAAACCTTCATCCTCAGCCATGTCAAGAAACGGTTTCCTGCAGTACATCATTCCTCGGACTGTTTTGGTTAACTGAAGAAAACATATATAGAACATAATTTCTAGTAAGGACAAAGCTCAAAATTTCAGCTTATATAGAAATAACTTTTAGAGGAAAGATAAATCCACCAGTTCTACTTTGAGTTTGCCCTCGGAAAGAATCCCAACTTCTCTCCTCTTGTTCAATTTTGTCACTAGATTCATCTATTCCTCCCCTTTCCAAAAAGTTCTCCTATTCATCTGAGAACATATATAATGAATACAAATATTTAGTTAATCAAAACTTGCTCAGTTTTGTTGTCGCAACCTGGAAATATCTTTTTCAAAAAAGCAAATCCTTCAAGTTGGTTGGTATATATATTCAGTGCTTTATCTTTGACAGTAAGCAGTAAACGAAACCGCTTGATCTACAATTGAAACTAAATCAGTCAGGTTTGTGTAAATACACATGTTTTTAGTTATGCCTATCATGACTGAAAAATGACCCTTTCTAATATAAGTAATTAGAAAACAATAAGTAGTAAAGTATTTGGAACACAAGACTGTTGATTTAATAGGGAATGCTGATTTTTGCTTCACTCGTTGTTAGAAGCAACACAATGGTTAATATCTTGCTAATTTCTAAATTAGCAACAATGAGGAATGAAGGAGCTTATTTGCTGGACAAGATGCAATTAACTAGCATAGCATAATGATAAGATACGGTCGCCCAAAAAAAATAATACAGAACCTTTGACAAAGGTTCCTTAACACTTTTGTAGCATTCTCATTCCCCTTTTCTTCTGTTTTGAAATATGGATCAAGATTAAAATCTTCTATAACTAAAAGATTAAGATGAACATTTTAATATTATATCGAACTTATTTGCTGGACAAGATGCTATTAACTAACATAGCATAAGGATAAGATACGATCGGCAAAAAAAATAAAATACAGAACCTTTGACAAAGCTTCCTCAATCACTTTAGCAGCATTCTCATTCCCCTTTTCTTCTGTTTTGAAGTATGGATCAAGATTAAAATCTTCTATAACTAAAAGATTAAGATGGACATTTTAATATTACGTCGAACTTAGAATTTGGATCGTAACCTAAATCAATTATTGAATCCAACATAAATTAGTACACAATTGATAAAAAAAGACACTAAATTATAGGAAAAGAAATACTTATATTTAAAAATTGACATCTTAAAACTGAGACCAGCTAAACTGAAACGGAGACTAGTTAAATTGAGACTAGCTAAACTGAGACTAGTTATTTCCTTTCTCTTCCTTTTCACTGAGGACTAAGTGTATCCCGCTAAGCGGAGTGGAATACCTATATGGATGGAGAGGGAGATAATTTTCCCTTTCTGCCAAAATGCGATCTTCACGTTCTTGATTTATCTCTCTTAATACTTCCAACTTGACATTCTGCTCCTTCCTTCTTGACATTCTCCTATTTCTTGACATTGTGATATTTTCTATAATTATCGATAGCATACAAACCTACCATCATAAGAATACAAGTACCTGGCCATAAAAAATCATCACAATCATCCTTCCCCTTCCCCTTATAAGTTTCACCTCGGTGTCTCTGATCCATTGATCCACCTCCGCCAAGGTAACCACCACCACCACCTGACATACTAGTTTCACCTCGATGTCTCCGAACCCATGAGGCTCATGTTCAACTCAGAAGCCATATGATTCATCGAACGACAATAATATTTTTATCAACTCACAATAAATCGAACAAGAAAACAGTTTATTCAACAAAATATTTTTCTTATTACAATAAAAAATGTTGACTAATTCTTCAAAAATAGTTAGTTTGCAGATATCAGTCTGTGGGTCTATTTTCTAGGATTAGTGGGTTTATGTTTTACTTAGTCAATGAAATTATATTCTTATTGTAGTGGACCATGTTTACCACTTTTCCATGTTTTCCATTATTTGTGTGTTGCTTTATTTTAGCTTTAGTAGTTAATTGTAAGCCTATAAAAGGGCAATAGGAGGTTTTGGTTTTTAAGTAAGAAAGTTTTGCAGTAAAAGAAACCTTCTGTCTCTCAAACTCTTTCATTTATTTTTGCCTTTTTCATCCATCAAATTTGGTATCAGAGCCAGTTTTAAGGGTAACGAGAGATAAGATTTTTGCCCCAGAAATACCAAACCAGAGAAACAATGGCAGCAAACTCTAACAGTAATTCCAAACATCTTTCAATTTTCAAAGGGATGAATTATCATATTTGGAGTCTTAAGATGAAGACTCTCTTCAAGTCTCAAGAGTTGTGGGACTTGGTGGAGAGTGGATTTGAAGATCCGGATGAAGGCCACGCACAAAGGCTACGGGAGAATCGTGTAACATCCGACAACTTAAAATGAATATGAAGAAGCTTGAAATTGGAAGTAGTCATTTTTGGAAAAATTCAGAATCTGGAAATTTGGTTAAGTGTGGGAAAAAAGTGAGTTTTTGGCTAACTTTGAGCAGTCATAAGTTAGGAGTAGTTCTAGTTATGTTTACGAAGCTTGTGGAATGATCTTTCCAACACCACCGAGTTTGCTCGATTTCGAGTTCGTATGAGAGAGTTATGCCCTTTGGAAGTTGGGCAGTTGACAGAGAAATCTGTTCGGAAATTTTAAGGGTATTTTGGTCTTTTCCCTAACCAATTTTTTTGGTTATATTGTTGTGTTAGACTGATTTTTAGATCAGTTTGTCCCATTTTAAAAGAGTGAGAGTTAGGGCTTGGGAGATAAGAGAGAAAGAAGAGAAGAAGAAGAGGAGAAAGGGAAGATCAAGCAAGAAGATCACCGTGGATATCGTCGGGGGTGATCCCTACTAGGTATGTGAGTTCATAGTGATGGGTTGATTCTTTCCCCACACACCAAACTTGTTTTATTATTGAGAAAAGATTGGTTGTGTTGTTTGGAGTTGTTGGTTGTGTTGTTGATATTGTTAATTGTGTTGTTGAAGTCCCTTGTTGATTTAGGACATGATTTGGTTGTGTTTTTGAGTTGAATCTCTTGTATGTTGAGGAATTTTATGATCCTTAGTGTTGGGGTTGGTCCTTTCCCCCACACTCCAAATTCGTTTTATTTTCAAGAAAAAATTTGTTGTGTTGTTGAAGTTGTTGGTTGTGTTGTTGATTGTGGTGTTGAAGTTCCTTGTTGATTTGGGACATGATTTGGTTGTGATTTTGCTGCTGGAACCTTTGAGGTTGAGAGGGTTTAGAGTTGGAAAGAAACAAGGGGAAAAAGTTGGATTTTTGGGGGAAAAGGGTTGGGCTGTCACGCCAGCCAGCGCACCCCAAAAAGGGACGCTGAACTTTCCCCTTGGGGCAGAGCGCCTGGCAGAACACCCAGCAAGCCCCTCTGAAGTTTGAGGGCTGGCGCCCCGCACCTCTTAGAGCGCCAATGATGCCAATCTTTCCCGTTACCTTCATTCCCCACTTTTTCATACATGTTCCTTGGTAAAGTACCTATGTTTTATAGTTGTTTCCAATACTTTAAGGTACATCTTAACATCCCAAACTCATCCATAACATGTGATCAAACACCTTGAATTCATAATCCGATTCAAGGAGAGTTAGTTTCCAAGTCAAGTGAAGTTAGAAGTCAAGTGAAGTTAGAGCCAAACTTAGAAGTTAAGTAAGTCAAAGCAAGTTTTCAAAGTTGTTCAAGAGTCTTTATTGAACGTTTTAACTTCATTTTAAGGTTCAAGTTTCAAGTCGAGTAAATAGTATAGAGTTTCAAGCTAAGTAAAGAGTCTCAAGTTTCAAGTTAAGTAAAGAATGTAGAGTTCCAAATTAAGTCAAAAGTTTAAAGTCGAGTTCATTTCTCAAAAGCTATTAGGGAACTAAGTATTCCCAAAGAAGTTTATAAATGTTTTTACATTTGAGTAAGAGAGGAAACATGTTTTCCAAAAGAGCCTTTGGGCTAAGTTTTGAGTAATTATCTCAACTAAAGAAAGATGTGTTTAAAGACACTTATGAGCCAAAGTATTTTTGGGAGTAGTATTGAGCATCGAATTGGGGACACGAGTTTATATTAACTCAACTCTCCATAAGAACCATGCGCCAACATGGGATTTCTCGGGTCATACTTTTTAGATGATCACGAAAGTTAAGCTAGTGGATCCACTTAGTAAAGTTAGCTTCCTATATCACGACAAGGTATAGAATGGTCCTTGGGCAACATGAGGTAAAACGTTGTATCATCACTAGGGCTCATAGTGGTGGTTGTCGGTTAAAGAACCTCCCACATAAGTTATATTACTTTTATATAAGTAAAGTTGAGTTGTTATTGTTTTATCATTAACAAGCTAAGTTGTTTATATTGTTTTACAAGCCTTATATATTGCATGTGTCTTATTGCTTTATATATTGAGTTCAGTTATTTATGAGTCGAACAGAGCCAAGGTAAGAGTTCCTTTCTATTCTTTACAAGCTTAAGTTGTGGTTTAGCTTTTCAACTCGCATACTCGTACATTCCATGTACTGATGCCAGTTGGCCTGCATCTTATTATGATGCAGACGCAGGTACCCAGGATCAGCATCCAGTAGTTCAAGAGCAGTAGTTCAGAAAAAGTGACAATGAACCTACACTTTATGTGAAGAAGCAAGGTAATAGTGACTTTCTGGTTGTTTGTCTTTATGTCGATGATATTATATATATGGGCTCTTGTGAATCTATTGTTTATGAATTTAAGAGTTACATGATGAGTAAATTTGAGATGTCCGACTTGGGTATGCTGCATTATTTTCATGGGCTTGAGGTGAGACAAGATTCAGATGGAATTTTTATTTCACAAAGGAAATATGCGACTGAACTTTTAAAGAGGTTCAACATGCTGAATTGTAATCCATCTCCCACGCCTATGAATATGAATGAAAAGTTGGTACTCGATGATGGTACAGGTGCAGCAAATGCTTCTTATTATAGAAGCTTGGTTGGTGGTCTAAACTACTTATCGCACGCAATGCCCGATATAGCATTTTCTGTCAGTTTGATTTCAAGGTTTATGCATAGTCCTTCAAAGCAACACCTAGGTGCAGCCAAGAGAATCTTGCGATATGTTGCTGGCACAACAAGTACGGAATTTGGTACTCAAAGGTATCAGGTTTCAGATTAATTGGCTGTACTGATAGTGATTGGGCAGATAGCTTGGATGATCGCATATAGCTTGGATGATCGCAGGTAGCTTGGATGATTGTAGGAGCACATCTGGGAACATTTTTAGTCTTGGCTCTGGAGCAGTCTCATGGAGTTCAAAAAACAAGATACAGTAGCTTTGTCATCTTTGGAAGCAGAATACATGGCTGCAACTTCAGCATGTTGTCAAGCTGTTTGGGTAAGGAAATTGTTAGAAGATCTTCAACAACAGCAGATTGGTCCAACGAAAATATGGTGTGACAACAAGGCAACAATTGCTATGACAAAAAATCCTGTTTTTCACAGTAGAACGAAGCACATCGGCACTCGCTATCACTTTATTCGCAATCTAGTCGCTGGTGGAATAATCTCACTGGAATTTTGTGGCACAAATAAACAGACTGCTGATGTTCTTATGAAGTCGCTGCCCCGCAACAAGCATGACTTCTTCAAACGACAAATGGGAGTTTGTGATTTTGAAGAAAGGGGGAGTGTTGACTAATTCTTCAAAAATAGTTAGTTTGCAGAAATTAGTCTGTGGGTCTATTTTCTAGGATTAGTGGGTTTATGTTTTACTTAGTCAATGAAATTATATTCTTATTGTAGTGGACCATGTTTACCACTATTCCATGTTTTCCATTATTTGTGTGTTGCTTTATTTTAGCTTTAGTAGTTAATTGTAAGCCTATAAAAGGGCAATAGGAGTTTTGGTTTTTAAGTAAGAAAGTTTTGCAGTAAAAGAAACCTTCTGTCTCTCAAACTCTTTCATTTATTTTTGCCTTTTTCATCCAACAAAAAAAACTTGGTATAAAACCTTTTTCAATACCCTTTATATAAATATATATCACAATTCACATATAAACCTTTGTCCAAATCCTATTTGAATGAGGTAACGTTTACAAATCCAATTCCTAATAAAAATCATCAACAACATTAATAAATAATAATGTAAAACAATTACAATTTTTTTATAAGTACAATTTCAATTGGACTTCAACGTTATGTCCTTTATAGACTTGGCAAAACTCTATATAAATAAAAATAAATAGTAAATTTTAGGTTTAGCAAACATAAAAATCATATTTGTATGCTATATTTATAGTTTGTATAATTGCGCTTCATAGCAAATTTTATGTTTGCTATGGCTATGAATCTGTATATTTCGGTATACAAATACGTAAAAATCTATATTTGTATATTTTGGTATACTTATACATAAAAACCTGCCATGTCTTGATCTGTATATTTCGGTAATCTGTATATTGATATGTATACAAACTAAAACATAGTAATTGTATATAAGCAAAAGTACTACATATATACATAAAGAGATTATACAAATATGTCTTGTTATGTATATCAATGAAAAATATACAAACAACAAATTGAATCTGTATAAATAAACGGGATAAGGGTCTGAAAAATACCCTAACTTTGGTCAAATCACTAAATTTTCATGAGGACCTATTACTTCCCTAGACTATTTAATACCATATTTTAAACATATATATTTGTCCACGTGGACATAAAAAATAATGCAAAATTATAAATAGTTATGTGTCCACGTGGACACATATATACCTTTAAAATACACTATTAAATAGTTCAGGGGGTAAAAATACGGTATTAAATAGTCTAGGGAGGTAATAGGTCCTCATAAAAGTTTAGTATCGCAACAGCAAATCCGACGGAAGTTAGGGTATTTTTCAAACCCTTATCCCTAAATAAACTAAAACATAGTAATTGTATATAAACAAAATTACTACTTATATACATAAAGAGATTATACAGACATGTCTTGTTATGTATAACTATGACAGATATACAAACAACAAATTATATACAAACAAATGCTATATATATATATATATATATATACAATTAATTTTTATACAACACATATACCTTCCGAGTGGGGTACCGCTAGATGGCAAAAAACATGGATATTTGTTGCGAATTACAAATAAAACAAACTATGCCTATAACATTTAATTTGAATTAATAGTTTGTTATTTCATACAATTTTCCCATAAATGAATACTGAAGAAATATATATAATTTAATTTTTCTATTTTTCTTATTTTGGAGCAAGTAATAGTAATAAAGACATGTCATCATAAGTATCGGTTTCTGATATAAGTAATCTCAAAACCTTAAGTAGTAGAGTATTTGGAACACCTTTTCTAACAAGGAATCACTATCTGGCAATGGAAAATGGATTGAATCCTTAGATGCAAACAATACTTAGCTTTCATCTAGTATACCAGATGAATGAGTACAAATATAACTTAAAAAAAAAAAAAAAAAAAAAACCTATCACTAATATTGATTTCACTACTCCCTCTTCTTATTTGTTTGTCTAGTTTTGACTTGACACGAAGTTTAAGAAAGTAAGAGCACTTTTGAATCTTGTGATCGGATATGTAAAATATACCAAAATGACTTTTAATTTTTTGAAATGGACTACAAAAGAAAGTAAGACAACCAAATTGAAACAAATAGAATATTAAACTGCATTTGAAATAATAGTCTAAAATTACCTTCTCTCAAGGTCACCAACGCAACAACATGAATTTTGAGGATGTATTTCAGCGATTCATAACACTCTATCACAATCATATACATGTATGTATCCTTCTTTATTGTTCTTAAAAGTGTTTCATCCTTTCCCTCGAAGTCTTGTGCAAATGTGCAATAGATGTTGGGTTTTATTTGCCCTGAGTTTCTTAACATAAATAGGTATTCCTTTTAGGAAAAGGTTTAAGATTTGACTAGTCCTTTTTTTGTAGGAAAAAGTTTAGCTCCATAAATATATGTTGTTCCTTTTAACTTAATCAACATTCACAATGTAGTCTTAAAGGCTTTGAGAGTTTTGATTAGGGAGAAAATTTGTGGGACACAAGCTTGATACGTTATCACTTGTGTGAACCTCCCATGTAATCCGAGTGAATTGGTTGAGGTTGTTTTTCTCTATATTTTGTACTCTCATATTTATACAGTGGATTGTTCATCTCCTTTGTGGATGTAGGTCGATTGACCGAACCACGTTAAATCTTTGTGTCTTTTGGTATATTTCTCATTTGTCTTCTTACTCATGGTCTTTCGAGATTTGCTTTGCTAGCTTCCATATTAAACCTAATTATTTCGGTTCTAACAATAGATACTGCATTTACAACCTACCAGCAGATGAACGATAAGTCAAACGGTAATCAATGCTAATATCAAACTAGACACAGCTTCAAGATTAACATGTTACCTTATCTGCTAAAAGAAAAATCGGCCAACAAACTCGACCAGAGAATAATTCTGGTAATACTGGTATTTTCATCAAATCCATCTCCCTGTTGTTAGTTATTACACAAAAGTCTTAGCTTTTTATAAAGAACAGTTAAGGCCTTGGGATCTGTCTGGGATCACAAGAGGACCTGATTGTCTATTGATTGCTTGGTGATAGGGGAATAAAGTGAAAGGGGGAAGAAGTCAAATAGTTTGTCATCATAAAAAAAGAGGAAAATGTTATTTTGACCTGTCTCTCAAGTTTTGATGATTTAACAAACTTCGGACCAGATCCCATGGTAGACTGAGAGTGTCCGTAAAATGAAAATGACAGCTGGCTAAAGGTGCAACTCTGCAACATCTGATGTGGTTGGTGCGCCCCTCCTGCAGTACAACAGACTCTCAGCCAACGTCATTGCTTTGTGTGTTTGTGCCTACCCTATAATATGTTTATTCTCTATTGACACAAATAAGTTTTTGCACATCAGTATTTTGAAGAAAGCAAAAGCCTCATTCTCTCAGGAAATGCAACTCAGAGAACAACAAGGAACCTGATAGAGTTGTCATTGTTCGTAGCGTTAGGATTTATATTTCTAGATCTATTTCTAAGCTATAAAGGAATTAGACCAGTGTCAAGTTCTTGTGTGTTATTCCAAAGTTTAGCTAGAGTTAGCTGAGTTTGGATCATAAAGTCTAAATTGGCTAGAGTTAGCTTGTGTAGTGGGTAATATAAGTGTTGCTTAGATCTTGTCTGGTAGCAGAGTTGTTACAACCAGGGGAAGGAATTAGTAGGTTAATTCCTAGATTACTGGAGTCTGTAATATGAATCTGAGCTCTATTTTTGGTGAAATAGAGTTGAGTTGAAAATCCTGTGAGGACAGGTCGTAGTTTTCTCCTCCCTTGAGCAAGGGTTTCCAGGTAAAAGTTTTTGTGTTTGATTTTTATTATTCAAATTTCCACATTGTTATTCTATCCAGGGACTTAGTCCATTGACTGCTAATGGACACATACATTCTAACAATTGGTATCAGAGTTTGGGCTCTCTTTTTGGTTACACCAAAAGAGAATCCAGTTAAAACCTTGTGACAAAATCAACGATGCACTATCCGTTGGTTTGATGTCGTTTTCCTTAAACAATCAACCCTGTTCGTTGATTTTGACCCTCGGTTTTGAACCATTTTTTAATAGTGACACCTAGTTGTACTCTTGTTTCAATTCACAACAGCATTTCTTCTTACAAAATTGTGTTAAATGCATAGGCAAATGACCAAAGATAATGATCAGAATAAATGAAGAAAATTTGGCAATAAGTAAAGAGATTCCTAAGTAAACTATCTGTAAAGTTTCAACAGTATAGTTTCAGAATGTTCTAATTAGGATAGTGCCAACTTTTTATGCTAAAATTCTAATTTTGTATTCCTAAGAACTAGTCCTTCTATTCTTGTTTACTGGTCATGTTTGCCAAAAATAGTTACTATTTCCAAATAGTACTGTCATTTCAGAATATTATTTCAAGGATAGATCTACAAATACAATGACTTATTTAACATTTTGACATATTATAGATGTTGTATTATTCTTGATGCCAACTTAAAATCTTAAGTTTATCCCAACATCTGCAGTGGAATAGGTACAGCTAGCAGAGGTTGAGCTTTTGCAAAGGTAATACCAAATTTTCCCTCCATATTCATTTCTTTAGGTGCAAGTTCACCATGTAGCTTCCAATTAAATGTATTTAGAAATGAACCGAGCGTGACTGGAATCATCCTGATAGCGAAAGGCAATCCAGGGCAAATTCTTCGACCAACACCAAATGGAAGGAGCTCAAAATCTCGACCTCTAACATCTATGTCTGACTCCCAAAATCTCTCTGGCTTAAAGTCCAAAGGGTCTTCCCATAGACTAGAGTCCCTCCCTATTGCCCATACGTTCACAAGAACTTGTGAGTCTTTTGGAATAGTATAGCCATAAAGCTCAACATCTTCCTCAACTTCGCGCGGAATTAAGAAAGGAACTTGTGGGTGTATTCGAAAGGTTTCTTTCACGATGCACCTCAAGTAAGGTAATTTTGCAACATCAGCTTCATCTATTAGTTTGCCTCTGCCAATTACTTGTGCAAGTTCTTTTTGTACTTTCTCCAAAGTATGTGGATTCTTGAGTAGTTCAGCCATAGCCCACTCCAATGTATTTGATGTAGTATCGGTCCCTGCTACAAACAAGTCCTGCAAAACTTTCTAATTTAAGATCCTATGGCTTAGATTCCATATATGAAACAGATCCAAAAAACATGTTGCTGAAATTTCTGAATTTTTTGTCAAGGGTAAAAAGGGGACCAAAGAAGGCGTGGCATTGTTACCACAAACATTTAAGCAAGCTACCAAAATACAATTAAATATTTGATAAAATGTTCGCTGTACCATCAAAACTTTTTGATGAGGTGATCGCATCATTCAAGATAACTGATCATCAATATATGATAACCATTTTGCAGAGGACTATACTTTTGCAGGAGGAGAAATTGAGGTAGAAAATAAACTAACCAGACACAGTTGCTCGATATGATGCCTATCAATTTATTCGGGGATAATGTTGAGAAGGGCATTTAACACATGGATATTTGAACGGTTTACCATTTCCCTTTCCTTTAGTCGGCCATCGACCAAACCACTCATAAGGTGATTAATCTTTGTAAAATAGTCAGTCATGCGTCACCTTACACCCTGTGGATCAATTTTATGAAGAAAAGGGAAATAGTCTACCAAATTGGGTTTACCAGCCTCAACCATGATGTTCCACACCAATTCCTTAAATTCCTTAGAAGAATCAGAAAATGGGTCAGTCAAATTTTTTGAGAAAATGGTGTTGGAAAGAAGATTCAGGGAAGTCCTGAAAGCTGCTCTGCCAATATTCACTGCTTCACCATTTTCCCCGCTCTTGTGACAATAATCAATCAGTTCCTGGATTTTTTTAGTCCTCAGATGCTCATTAGCATCAAGTTTGTTACCTGAGAAGATGTGAGAGTTCATAATCTTGCGAAATCTTCTCCACTGAGAGTTATTGAGTACAGGTAACCAAATAACAGAGCAATTAGAGTGATTGCAGGCACGAAGTGCGTCTGGAACAAACCTGCCCGAAAAGCTCAAATCTTGCTTTTGCATTACTTCTTTAGCCAAGATTGATGAAGAAATGACGACCGTGTTTATTTACCCAAATTTGAGATTCATAATTGGACCATGTTTCTTTGCGAGTTGAGCAAGTGATATGTGGGGTTTATGACCAAGCAAGTGAAGATTACCGATAATAGGCAAAGGGAATGGACCTGGTGCAACTCTTTTGCTTCTTTTAAGTGAAATAACAACTCCACGCACCAAAAAACAGGCAAATAACAGTCCTACCAAAATGTTAACGTACTCCATTTAAAGAAGGAAAAGAGACTCCTGTATGAAATTTAACTCCAACAAAACTCTCTCTCTCTCTCTTTTTATGAAAATATTTTTTGTATTGTTATGATGGAATGGGTGATGCTTATAATGGTGGTTTTTTTATGGTGATTTTCATGGTAGTTATTTGAAGGTTATTGTAGTGATTTGTAGTGTTTACTGTATCTCAGTGTAACGATATTCAATTGTCTATATCACTGTATATTATAGGTTGTATGTTTTGCGACTGTCAATGCATGTTGAGATAATATATAAATATGACATTTAATTTGTTTCAGCTGATAACTATAATTTTTAATTTTGTCAGTGTATAAGTAGACACTTTAACTACTCAAAATTTGAACAAATAAATACTCGAATATTGCAGGTCATATGCGTGATATTAGTTGAGGCTAAGTTAAATGACACGTTTTATTCCTAACTAAAATCACTTAAAAAAATACTCATTTTGCAGGGATTATAATTGCCTTTTGCGGTTTTAAAAACTCCCACAATTTACTATTACAACAGTTTTAAATACCATCACAAATATTTCATTTAACAACCATTGTATACAAATTATTAAATCTCATTTAGCAGGGGTTTCTACATCCGCAATCTTTTTGACAAAAAAATAGTTTTTAATTTGTAGGGGTACATAACCTCCGAAATATAAAATTTTAATGGGCCATTTTGCGGGGGTTAACTCTCCCACAAGATTGTTATAATAACATTTTAATTTTGCAGAATTTGTATTGCATAATTATGAATTTTACCTTTAACGTGCGTGCATTATTTGGGTGTATTTCGCGCATTTTTCCAGGTAGGATTTGAGTGTTTATTGTTCAAAGTTTTGGATAGTAAAAATGCTGACAAAATGAAAGGTCATATATGGATGCTAGTTTAACCAAGTTAAGGGTCACGTTTATGTATTATGTCTATTTCAAATGTTATACATGACATACAACAAAATACATAGATTAACTGGATTTTTTTCCATTTTGTTAAAGACATAATACATAAATATGCTCTTCAACTGACATTTATGCCCTCCAATTTTTGAGTATCCATAAGTAAACATTTAAATTTGTATAAAATTGAACTAGTATATATGCATTTTACGTGACATAATACTAAGACTCCGCATAGGGCCGTCTATTGGGTAAAGCAGGTAAAACAACAACTTTAGGGGCTCCTTTTTTAGCAACCATGACTTATATATAGACTTGTAGAAGTATATTTTTTAGATTTAAAAAGATTGGCTACTTTTTTGGTAGAAAGATATATATATATATATATATATATATATATATATATATATATATATATTTCCACTTCACTATTCATATGAAAAGTTCATTTAGACATTTACTTTTGACCTTTTTCATTTCTTGAAAAATGTTAGAAAACTTTCTCCTTGTTGTAAAACTAAAGCAAAATAAGATTAGAAATATAGAAGATGAAAGCAATAGAAATAGGGAGACAAGAGATGAGAGCTTTTCTTATTATTCCAAATCTTCAAGTGTATACAATATGAACCCTTATGCCTTTATTTATAGTGTAACATAGAGGCATCCAAAAGGTTAGTCATAAACATGACATTAACATGAATATAATGGGGAGGTTATGGAAGTGAAAGGTTACAATAATAATGGTTATAAAGGTGGAGGTTATGGAGGTTATGGTTATCTTCATAATGGAGGAAAGTAATGGAGTAACTTCTTGATATAGTGGACATCCACAATGTATTATTTTATAACACTCCCCCTTGGATGTCCATAGATAATATGCCTCGTTAAAACCTTACTAGGAAAAAACTCCGTGGAAAAAATCCTAGTGAAGGAAAAAGAGTACACATATCTTTTAATACACTTAGAATGTTGCCTCGTTAAAAAGCTTACCAGGAAAACCCAATTGGGATAAAACCATGCTTAAGGAATAGAGTACAACGCGTATTTTCTCCCCCTAATAAAAACTTTACTTGATATCTCGAAGACGATACATTCCAATCTTATATCACAACTTCTCAAATATTGATGTTGGCAATCCTTAGTGAATAAGTTTACAAGATTATCACTTGAATGGGTCTTTGAACGTCTATCTCACCATTTTGTTGAAGATCATGTGTGTTTTTGGTGAAATATGTTTTGTCCGACCTCCTTTGATTGTATCCTCCCTTCAATTGAGCTATATATTATTTCTGTATATGGTGGTTAAAATATCCTTTGCCAAAGGAAAATCACATATTTTCTGAATATGATAGATCATGATTCTAACCATACACACTCCTGACTTACTTCATAGATCAATATTATTTCTGTATAATTTGAAGAAGTGGTTACCAATGTTTGTTTCTTTGAATGCCAAGATATTGTTGTGCCTCCATAAGTAAACAAATAGTTCATTTGCGATCAAGCTTTATGCAGATCAAATAAATATTCTGCATCTACATAATCAAATCATTTCTAACTCAGAGATTGATCATTTCAATTTTATACGTTGCTCATCTTTTCTTCTCAAAGAAAATCACAGATTTTCTATGTGTTGAGAAACTTGCTTTGTTAGTTTCTTGGCATAACTTGAATGATAATATGACAATCCCCTCACATAACTTTATATATATATATATGTATCAAATAATCTTCCATTTGCATAACCAACAATATGTAAGTGCACCAATTGCACTAATACATGACATTTTAAATCATTTTCATGAGGTTGAAAAGATTCTTTCTCTGTGTTAAGCAATCTCAGAACCATTGGGTACTTAATGGAATTGTTTTAAGACCTTTTAAATCCTTCAAGAATTTTCATATAACCTTCATTGTCTAGTTAGACATGATAATCAATCATTATACATATTCAAGTATTTCATCTATTGCCAGACTGAAATAAGTCTCATTGCATCCGCCACTGGAGAACATATCTCCATTTAATAATGTCAGGGCTTCTGCGAAAACCCTTTAAGCCCCGAGGCACAAACAATACTTTATATCTTATACGGTTATACTTTCGCACAATGATTCATTTGTACCCCACTGACATATATTTTGATCTCTGAACTATAAGTTCAAAATCATCACTTTTCTAAGTGAAACAAATTAAACTTGAATAGTACATTTTACTTGGCCAATCATTTAAATAGTCCACATTATATGACATATACGAATTTAAGATCATCGTAACCACATGGAGAATTGAGTGCTACTTCATATCAAATATACCGTCGACGGTCATTTTGATTTGATTCCAATACGACATAACTTATCGAGATCTCTTCATTTTTCATCATTTTCAGGTACTTGAACCTTTGCCAAGGTTTTATGAAGTGTTATGTCATAGTGCTCTTTCAAAGCTCTTACCTCATTATCATGACCATTTTGATAATTTGCTCCTCTCCTTCCTTAAGGAATTTTACGTTTGGAATCGATTGGTATATCACGCTTCTGGCGTACCATAGACTCTATCCTTCAAGGACTATTTACTTGAGCATTTGCAGCTTAATTAAAATATTGGATCAGCAAATACATCTGACAAATTATTTGCAACATTTTGCAAATGAATTATCTCTTGAACTTCAAGTTCACACTTTTTTTAACGAGGATCTAGATAATTCACCCCACACATAATTTCAGCTGCTAAACATATCTCCTCATCTTTGTGCGTGGTGGAGCAATAAAATCATATATGCACACATCAAATTTTTAGATGGAAATTATTTGGTTCCTGACCCAGAACCAATTGTGATGGGAGAACCTTGTTGGCTTGATGCATACACGTTAAATAAAGGCAAATCACACAAATCCCACTAGTTTAGGTCTTAATTATTAAGATTCCCAATAGTTTCAAATATTACTTCCTTTACCATATTTTATGATTAGGATACATGAGTCTGAACCATGAGATACATGTATCTGTCAAATTTTAAAATTGAGATACAAAATTTATTTATTTAAATTAATTGGTTGTAACTTATTTCCTTAATTAGAGGAGCAATTGAGGATTTTCAAAATACATAGATAATTAATTTCATTTTATTATTCTTTGAAATAATAAATTCATTAATATTATTAATATAAAATAAAAACATGTATATCTTGGTAATGTAATTTGATTAATTTCAAATTATTACTCTTAAAATAATAAATTCATTAATTTGATGTATCTATTATCAATATATGATGTATCCAACAAACTAAATATTTAGATACATGAGTGTCATACAAGTACATTCATATGTATCATAGAAGTATCTAGCATTAATTTCATGTATTTGTTATACGTATCCAGTATTAATTTTATGTATATATATATATATATATATATATATATATATATTAATTTCATGTAACTTTTATATGTATCTAGTATGAATTTGATGTATCAAGTATCAGTTGCATATGTTATATCCAAAAACATGTATCTCGAATACATAGTAAACATATACATCTAATTATGTGTATCTAAATATGGAATATACAAAAAGAAGAAGCATATACATCTAATTATGTGTATCTAAATTTCATATGTTATATCCAAAAATATGTATCTCGAATACATAATAAACATATACATTTAAATATGTGTATCTAAATATGAAATGTAGTTGAAACACATGAATCTATGAACAAATCACGACTGTAGAGTATCTGTCGTATCATTAATATCATTGTGTTGTTAAAAATCATGTATTCGAAATTTAATATATAGTGGATACATATACATGTTCAGATACCCCATTACTAAAAATACAACTCGGATCTTAATTAAGATTACTACTTATTGGATACACATGTTTCAAGGGCAATATCAAAGTAATATTGATACTACCACATCCATATCACAGTAACCAAAGAAAGTCTTAGAAGAACACCAGCAAACAAAAACTCTCTACAATATTCCCTTTGATCCTTTTTCACTGTGGCATAACATAATCAAAACTAAGATCCATTTCTTTCGGAGACAAACAATCAAGATCCACTATGAATTGAAAGTTTTCTCTGTAGCAGTTACTGTGATTGGAACTCGTGATAAATGAAAAATACAAAATGATATTTGGGTTCAGGAGAATTTGTGGTGATGATATCTTGAGAAGAAGAGTGTAGATTAACTATGGTTGAAATGAAATTGTAAGGTGAAATTCTTGAATCAGAAAGGAGGAGACATAATTGAGTGATAAACATGGGAGGGGAGAATTAAGAGATAATGGTTGATTTGGAGTGAAAGAGTTATTTAAGCAGATAATTAATCAATAATAGTTTTAAGGGATGTGGATATCTAATAGTATTTTAAAATAATATATTAATATATGGTATAAAATACTAAAAATGGTAATACATGTAATTGTTTAAAAGTAAAGATAATATTAGTATATATAGTAGTGATGTATGTCTAATAATGTAGTTTATCCTGAAATAAACTCATCTCATACCAAATTTTATTTGAGCGATTTGTTCTCATAGTCATTGCTCTAGCTATAATTGGAGGCATACAATTTCTGCTAAACCAACCTACATTATCAACATAATTTTATAGTTTGGAACTGTGCTCTTAATTTAACAATTCGAGCAAGCAACCTTACAAAAACCAATTTGTAAGTTGACACAAATGCACATGTGTGATGTGACCATACCATAGATGCATCTATTAAATCATAATAGTGAACGGTCCACATGGCAGGTGAACGGGCCCATATTCACCTTTCTATATGTTCCAAATAATTTCAGGGGTACAATCCCAACCTTAGTTGATACAATTATCATTTTGTCATGAGAACAAGCAACAAAACAGAATCTTGAAGAATCTTTTATTTCTTTAAACATATAGCCACGTGAATTCTCAACTTCTTTTGCATCACTCTGAACCAGAATGGCCAATCGGTTATGCCAACTGATATTTATTCTAGTAAACTTTTAGTTTACTTTTGCATGTGATTCCTTCATCATGCTCATATTTTTATTCAACAAACAAGAGAAAGGCAGGTAACCTTTTATGTAAATATTCATAACCCACTTTGATTGTAGTAATCTGAAGATATTTAATCTTTCAATAATTTACAGTCTCAATATAATAATTTTCAATTTCTCCGAAACTTAAAAAGTTTCTTTTGAGACTTACTACAATTCCAATATTATGAACAATTTCATTTCGAGTAGTAACAAATCAGCTCTTTCGGAACTCTCAATTAATTTTGTGTACTACCATAAATTTCACATCATTTTTATGGTGACCATCTCCATCAAGGAAAAAAATATTATTATTATCATGGCTAAAATTATTACATGCAAGACTTATTTCTTGACAACCAATGACAAATTTGTGTTGCCCCACAACAACATTTATTTTGATCATGGCCACAACCTTTATAGAAAAGATTTATTTCTTTCTTTTGTCCTCCCATAGTTCATAATAAAACATACCACAATATTTGTGTAGTACTCAAAGTATATGACCAGAATGACCATTTATGTCAAAATATTTTCTTTCAATCTCTCAAACCTCCCGTAGAGGTGAGATGTGACATTCATCCAACAATACATGAACATGTTCTTATCCATACGAACACAAGTCACATTTTCTTCAAGAAATGAACTATATCCATTTGTACATTCTCCATAAGTTTTTATTAGAAACTCATTGTCATGCTTTGGCATTATCAAATTTATGTGACTCACCAAAACATCACTTTAAGAGGTCAAATGTACCAATTGTACTACCACTTTGTATTCCTTTATTTTGATGGAGGATTTACAAAACTTTTCAAATTGGATTGCACCAACAACAATGTGCCCAATAACTTCTCATACCACTTTGATGGATAAAAATTACCTCTAACAATTACCTTCACATTTGAAGGACCATCTTGAGAAATAATGTGTCCAATAACTTTTTATACCACTTTAATGTACAAAATTATCTTTACATTTGAAGGAACGTCTTAAGAATCCATAATGTTCTTCCTTTTAATTACCACAATGATGACCATTAGCATTTTACCACACCCATATTCATACATTCAACCACTTGTCATTTTTCAGACATATTATGCACTGCTACCACATTCACATAAGAGAATGGAGCAAATCAATTGAGCGGATTTCATGACTTTTATCAAGAGTATATCAATTTGCTCAGTCATCATTACATCGTCATTATATTATGCTGGGACTTGAACCCAACGTCTTACCCATAAGAAGGCATGTTAGGTCATTGTTTGTTGGGACCCAACCCAACATTTTATTATCATGATGCACCAGGAGTACTCTCACCCGATGTATTGCTCTCTTGGTGCGATAGGACTTGAATCCTTCGTCTTATCCTCAATTTATGATATAATAAGACAAATATAATAGGACTCACCATTGAGCCTTAAAAAAATATTGTCACTTTGTGATTAACATGAACAAATAAATATAGAACAAAAGAAACACAATAAAAATATTATCAACAAAGTATGTACTAATATCTTAAACTTGTCAAAACAGAGAGTTACATATAGCATTATATTATATTATGTTTGGTGCACAATAATTAAGTTACTGAATTACCATTATAAATCAAAGAATCAATTGCACACTAAGAAAATAATAATTCCAATTACACTAAAATAAAACTGCTCATTAACACCACTCTTTTTTCAATTTCCATGTGAACCCAAAATAATTCACAAACAAAATAAAATAATTTAAAAGCTCATGCAATAACCAAAACAGTGAGCATAATCATAAATAAAATATAAAATAAGTTTCACATACAAAAGAAAGTATATATAGTCATCGGTGGAAAAAGAAATGCACAATAACAATAATATTAATCATTCACCTTGTTCACAAGTAAAATATAAAATAGATTCCACAATAATTTACCTTGTTTCCAAGAGAAAAATAAACACAATTATTTTACCTTCTTTTATTTACTTTGCTTCAATCCTGCAATGGTAGAACATTCGTGTTGATAACGTGTTGTAAAACTAAAGCAAAATAAGACAAGAAATATAGAAGATGAAAGCAATAGAAATAGGGAGACAAGAGATGAGAGCTTTTCTTATTATTCCAAGTCTTCAAGTGTATACAATATGAACCCTTATGCCTCTATTTATAGTGTAACATAGAGGCATATAAAAGGTTTTCATAAACATGACATTAACATGAATATAATGGGGAGGTTATGGAAGTGAAAGGTTACAAGAATAATGGTTATAAAGATGGAGGTTTTGGAGGTTATGATTATCTTCATAATGGAGGAAAGTAATGGAGTAACTTCTTGATGTAGTGGACATCCACAATATATTATTTTATAACACTCCTATTTTTTATACTCGTACTTTTCTTTTTTGATTGGCTACTACACTCTTTTTCCTCATTTATTTAATAATTAAATATTGGTTTACTTTCTCATCAGACATATTTTTATAGAGAAAATGATCAAAATGGTCCCTAATATATGAGGGTCACTTTATTTTTATCCTTAATATATTTCACAAGATTCATATGGTCCTTAATGTATTATAAAATGTACTCAATTTGGTCATTTGCCCTAAAAGTAACAAATCCATCAGTTAAATTTAACGTTGGGGCCCACGAAAAAATAAAAATACCAAAAGCTCCCTTTCTCTTTCATTCTCTACGTCTTCCCATCAGAAGTTCTGTTTAAGAGAGTTTGTGCATTTTTTTTTACCTTAGCCATCAAAAGGATCCCTCTTCCACTTTTAAAAATATTACTTCTCAAAAGTATGGTTCAGATAATTGAGTTCTACTTTTGATAAACATTGAAGGACCGAGTTCATCTTGTTTTATATAAATTGTGAATTCGTTTTTACAATGCCTTCAACATGAAATTTGCTTGGTTGAATTTAAGCTGAAAAATGTTGCCTCAAACACAGGGACACAGGGTCTGTTAAAAAAAATTGTGACGAACACATATACAATTGGCTCTCACTAGAGACACTAACAATTCTAAATATAGGATCAAATCTTATAATATCAATAACAATGTAAAAAAATAAACTAATTTTCTAACTTAATACTAATAAATATAATTTTTTTTAGAAATCCTAATTTTGAATTAGGGCTAATAAACAGTGGAAACAGAGGATGGATGGAGGAGGGACTGAAGTGGACAGCAACGGCTGGCTGGTGGACGAGCAGTGGTGTGTCGATGGCCTAGAACATTATAATCGCCGGAGAAGAGAGAAGGGAGAAGAATTAGGCCAAGCTTTTCATCTATGCCCGATGAAGGAGAAGGGAGCTTTTGGTATTTTATTTTTTAGTGGGCCCGCCGTTAAATTTAACTAATAGATTTGTTACTTTTAGGGCAAATGACCAAATTGAGTACCTTTTATAATACATTAAGGACCATATGAATCATGTGGAATATATTAAGGATCAATGTAAAGCAACCCTCATATATCAGGGACCATTTTGATCATTTTCTCTATTTTTATACACAAAGTTGGTAAATGTTTTTGTCACTTTCTCCATAATTTCAATTGCTCAAAGATATAGTATGTTTGAGTTCTATTATTTTCTAACGAAAGAGAGTAAGAAAATACAGCAAGTGTTTATGTACCATTTGTTGTTCTTTCCCAAATTTCAAGCTTTGAGGCAAGATTTCAAAGCATCAACTACAACATATCTTGGAATCTAGTCTTCAAATTTTTCATCATGTTTCATCGTTTTATTTGTAATTATTTATCTTGTATTTATTATTTTTGTTATTGTATTGTAGGTATGTTTTAATTACTTTGTTAAAATTTAAATATGTCAACTAGAAAATATGAATCTGACCATTCGAAACTCAAAAGAAAGAGAAAAATTTAAAATCTAATAGAATCTTGAAAAGGAGGCTTTGATAAAATTTTAACAAATAATATAAAAAAATAAATTCCGAAAATATTGAAGAATCTAGAAATATAGAAGAATGTTCTCTAAATGAATAAAGCTAATCATGTTGAGCTAGATGGCAATAAAATTTAAGAAAGAGGAGAAGAAATTAGTGAGAAATCGAATGTAGATTTTCAAGAAAATCAAGAACTTTGAAGAGAGATTAAATGGATTAGGTATATTATCAATTGAAAAAGAATTATTA
Source organism: Solanum verrucosum (assembly GCF_900185275.1). Taxonomy (NCBI): domain Eukaryota; kingdom Viridiplantae; phylum Streptophyta; class Magnoliopsida; order Solanales; family Solanaceae; genus Solanum; species Solanum verrucosum. The sequence continues at coordinate 2,103,553 of NW_026020402.1, forward strand.
TTAGGAAAAATTGATTATAAAACAATTTTCACAACTTTAAGGCCGAACCATTCTTCATTTGTGTGTAAGGTCGTATCGGGTGATTCTTAAATTATTCTTAGGTGTTAAGGTCAATTCTTTAGTTTGAGAATGAATTTGGATATGAATTAAGGTCATAAGAATCCCCTAGCACAAAGTTGAGTTGAAAGCTTCCTTACCGATTAAGTTTTAACATAACATTCTATTTAGGTCAACTTTAAACGATCATATCTCTTAGAAAATAATGATTTAGGTGGCTCATTATCTATCATTGAAGGTTATGAGTTTTCTTTCCAACGCCACCAAGTTTTCCTCATTTAGAGTTAGAAGTAAAAAGTTGTAACATCCGACAATTTGAAGTGGCTTTGAAGAAGCTTGAAATAGTCATTTTTGGAAAAATTTAAAATCTGGAAATTTGGCAGTCCAGAATCTAGAAAATTTGGCTAAGTTCAAAAATCTGAAAATTTGGCTAAGTGTGGAAATCAGTGAGTTTTTGGCCAACTTTGAGCAGTCGTAACTCCTAGCTCAGGATGAGTTAGGAGTAGTTCCAGTTATGGTTTCGAAGCTTGTGGAATGATCTTTCCAACGCCACCGAGTTTGCTCGATTCTGAGTTTGTATGAGCGAGTTATGCCCTTTGAAAGTTGGGGCAGTTGGCAAGGAGTCCGTCCGGAAATTTAAGGGCATTTTAGTCTTTTCACAAATCATTTCTTTTGAGCTTATATTGTTGTATTAGGCTGATCTTTGGATCATTTTGTCCCATTTTGAAAGAGAAAGAGTTAGGGTTCTTGAGAGTGCAGAAGAGAAGAAGAAGAGAAGAAGGAGAAGAAGAAGAGAAGAAAGAGGAGATCAACAAGATTCGTCAAGATCATTGTGGATTTTCGTCGGGGGTGATCCCTATCAAGGTATGTGAGTTCTTTGTGTGGTTTGATCCTTTCCCCCACTCACCAAGCTCATGTTTATGGTTTGAGAAAAGATTGGATTTGTTGTTGAAGTTGTTAGTTGTTGTTGATGTTGTTAGTTGTGTTGTTGAAGTTATTGTTGGTTGTGGGACAGGATTGGGCTATGTATTTGAGTTGTGATCTATTGTATGTTGAGAGATTGATGATCCTTAGTGTTGGTTGGTTCATACCCCCACACACCAACTCGTTTTTAATTCCAAGAGAAGATTTATTGGTTGTTGAAGTTGTAGTGGTGTTGTGTTGAAGTTCTTGCTGGTTTAGTACAGATTTCTGGCTGTGATTTTTGAGTTGAATCTATTGTATAATAAGGGTCTTTATGATTCTAAGTGTTGCTGCTGAAACCTTGAGGTTGAGAGGGTTTAGAATTGGAAAGAAACAAGGGGAAAAAGTCGGATTTTTGGGGAAAAAAGGGCTGGGCTGTCGCACCTCTCCTAGTGCCAAGGACACCAATCCTTCCCTTTCATTCACCATTTTTTTTTCATACATGTTCCTAGGTATTATACCTATGTTTCCTAGTTGTTTCCAACACTCCAAGGTACTTCTAAAAGTCAAGTAAAACTACAAGTCAAGTGAAGTTAGTTTCCAATTCAAGTGAAGTTAGTTTCCAAGTCAAGTGAAGTCAAGCTTAGAAGTAAGTAAGTCAAAGCAAGTCTTTAAGGTTTTCCAAGAGTCTTCATTGAACGTTTTAACTTCATTCTAAGGCTCAAGTTCCAAGTTAAGTATTGAGTTTCAAGTCAAGTCAAAAGTTAAGAGTTTCATGTTAAGTTAAGAGTTTCACATCAAGCCAAGAGTTCAAGTAAAGTAAAGAGTTTAAAGTTGAGTTCTTTTCTCAAAGTTATTAGGGAACTATGTATTCCCAAAGAAGTTTTAAAGAAATGTTTTTACATTTAAACAAGGTTGGAAACTGAGATTTCCAAAAGAGCCTTCGGGCTAGTTTTTGAGTAATTATCTCATATCAGTAGGAAGAAATATGTTTTAAAAACATAAGAGCCAGTAAATTTTTGGGAGTAGTATCGAGCACCGAATTGGGGGAGCGTTCAAAGAACCCACAGCCCCCATAAAACCATGTTAGCCACCATGGGTAGAAAAGGATCATACTTTTTAGATGAATCCTTTTCAGATTAGACTAGTGGATCCATTAGGCAGTTCAGGTCTTATACCTTTGGCCGGGTATAAGATGCTCTGGCAGCGTGAGGTCGATCGTTGTATCATCACTATAGCTCTTATGTGATGGTTGTCGGTTAGAGAAACTCCCACAACAGTTATTGTATTTTCATACACAGAGATTATTGTATTTTTATATACATCAGTTCATTGTATTTCTATATACATTTCAGGCTTATTGTATCCTTGTATATACACAGAGTTTATAGCATGTTTTAAACAGTCTTTCTTTATATCACATTTGTTTTAAATTGCCTTATATTGAAAGAAGTCAGTCAGGTTGAGTTGAGTTGAGCCAGGTAAGCTATTTCAGTTTCTTCCAGATTTCCTTCTAGCCTATGTTGCTTAGCTTTCCAGCCAGCATACTCGTACATTCCATGTACTGATGCCAGTTGGCCTGCATCGTTTGATGATGCAGATTCAGGTACCCCGGATCAGCATCCTGCACATCGTTGATCCAGCTGAGCACTCCAGAGTCAGTGGTGAGCCTCCTTGCATTCCGGAGGACTCAATTATTTTGTGTTCTTAGTTTTTGTTTTATTAGGATGTTGCGGGGTCTGTCCCAACATCCATTTCAGTATTTTAGAGGCTTCATAGACAGACAGTCAGTCAGTTAGTTTTGAGTCTCTCATCTATATATATATGTAAATATTCTATTTTGAGTTTCGAGTTGCCTTTATGGCCATATTTTATAAGTTAAGTTGTTTTCTAACCTTGCATTAGCATTGAGTTATTCTGTTGGGTTAGGTTTCCGCTGAGTTAAGAAAGCCAGGCCAAGGGTTCGCTTGGGGCTAGAAATGGTCTCCGGGTGCCGGTCCCGTCCAGGGTGTAGGCTCGGGGCGTGACAAAAGTTATGACCGTTTTACAAAGACTACCACAACAAAGTTTTCTGAGTCATGAACTATGAATCCCTTCTTTGGGTCGTAGATTGAACTACGGCCCGTACTATCAACTCGTGAAAAACTTCAGAGAGTCAAATTTTTGGGTCCAATTCCTACGGACCCATCTACGAATTGTAGAAGCTTTTACGAGCTGTAATTTGGACCTGTAGAATGAACTTCTGAGCCTTAAAGTTTAATATGAATTCTACGGATTGGATCTACGGTCCGTAGAAACTTCCACGGTAGTTTGGACCCGTAGAATGAAATTATGAACCTTAAAATTCAATATGAATTACACATATAGGATCTACAGTCTGTTGATCAAACAACGTAGATGTAACATCTCGCAACTTGAAATAGCTAGAAAGAAGCTAAGAACTTGAAATAATCATTTTTTTTGAAAGTATAAGGAAATCTGGAAATTATTAAGTAATGTAAAGTTGAGATTTTGGTCAACTTCAATCGACCATAACTCCTAGATCAGGATTATTTAGGTGTAGTTCCAGATATGGTTGGAAAGCTCTTGGATTTATCTTTCCAACGCCATCAATTTTGCACGATTCTGAGTTCGTATGAGCGAATTATGTTCATTGGAAGTTGGGTTGTTCGAATAAAGAAATGCCCAACCCGGAATTTAAAAAGGGGTAGTTTGGTCTTTTCCTTACCCAATTAATTAAATCCGTTTTAAGTAAATTAAGTGGGGTCAAGACTGGGTTAGTTCAGTTTACGCTTTTGAGAAATAGAGTTAGGGCTTTTGGAGAAAGAACGCAAGAGAAAGGAGAAGAGGAAAAGCAAGATTCGCCAAGAACGATCGATTTTGGTTGTGATTCGCCAAGGAATTGATCCTACAAGGTATGTGAGTCTCTCATAGCATTGGGTTCATTCACCCACGCTCCAAACATGTTTATTTTCAGCGTAATTCGTCCTAAAAGAGTTTGAAAGTTGATGTTCTTGACATGAATTCTTGAATTTAAATGTTGTTCTTGAATTGGGTTGAATTGTGGAGTTTCTGAGATCCTTACGTTGTGTTTTAGAGTTACTTTGATTTAGGTTCTTGAGTACATACGCTGGGTATCGGGACCTAAAATGAATTTGAGGAAAATATTCGAGTTTAGGCGAATTGGGGCTGGAAAACGAAGAAGGAAAAAGTCGAGCAGGCTTCGTCAAACAAGTCCGCGTCGCGGACTTGTTCCCACAGTGTACAAAAATTGTCATCGCATCGCGGACAGGACGCGGACACCTCTGTCTCAAAATTAAATTTCACAATTATTTATTTAGAACCATCTCCGCGTCGCGAACTTGTTCCAAGACGGTGATTTCGTAACTTTTCTCAAGTTTAGCTATTTGAAATCATTCCTACACACCATGAGGTCTTTCCAAACACAAATCATAATCCTTGAATCCATAATTCAATTCAAGGATCAGTTAAGAGTCAATTCAAGCAAGAGTTAAGATCAAAGTCAAAAGTCAAGTAAGAGAAGTTCACTTCAAGTTTTCATAAGTCTTTTACAAATGTTTTAACTTGTTTTAAGACTTAAGTTTGAAGTTAAGAAAAAAGTAAAAGGTAAAGTTTGAAGTTCATTTCTTCAAAAGTATAGGGGGACTAAGTATTCCCAAAGAGATTTTTAAATGTTTTTCACATTTAAATAAGAACGGAAACTGAGATTTCCAAAGAGCCTTTGGGCTAGTTTTCAGAAAAGAGTATTAGCTTTCTAAATAAAGCAAGCAGGGAAATAGAGATTTTCCAAGATAGCCTTTGAGCTAAGTTTTTGAGCACTAATCTCAAATCACAGGAGAAGTATGTTTTTAAACATAAAGAGCTAGTATATTTTTGGGAGTAGTATTGAGCACTGATGGGGAAGAGTTCATACAACTATCAGCCCCCTTAAACCATGTAGCCATCATGGGTAGAAAAGGGTCATACTTTTTAGATGAACCCTTTTCGAAATAGACTAGTGGATCCATTAGGCAGTTTAGGTCCTATACCTTTGGCCAGGTATAGGATGCACTGGCAGCGTGAGGAAGATCGTTGTATCATCACTATAGCTCTTAAGTGATGGTTGTCGGTTAGAGAAACTCCCACAAAAGTTATTGTATATTTTATATACATCAGTTGATTGTATTTTAAATACATCTCATAGTTATTTGTATCTTGCACATCAACATTTGCACGATTTCCCATTTCCCTTTCCTTTATCCGCTCATCAATCAAACCACTTATAAGGTGAAGAACCTTAGTAAAATAACCAGTCATGCGTCGCCTTCTACCTTGTGGGTCAATTTTTTGAAGAAAAGGGAAATAGTCGACCAAATTGGGTTTACCAGCCTCAACCATGATGTTCCGCACCAATTCCTTAAATTCCTTAGCAGCATAAGCATTAGAGAATGGGTCAGTCAAATCTTTAGAGAAAATGGTGTTGGAAAGCAGATTCAGGGAAGTCCTGAAAGTTGCTCCGCCGATGTTGACTGCTTCACCATTTTTCCCATTGTTGTGACAGTAATCAATCAGCTCCTGGATTTTTTTTGTCCTAATATGCTCATTAGCGTCAAGCTTGTTACCTGAGAAGATGTGAATGTTCATAATCTTGCGAATTGTTTTCCACTGAGAGTTGTTGACAGGTATCCAAGTAACAGAGTAATTAGAGTGATTACAGGCATGGAGTGTATCAGGAACAGACCTATTGGAAAAGGCTAAATCTTGCTTTTGCATCACTTGTTTGGCCATGACGGACGACGAAATGACCACAGTGTTTATTTGCCCCAATTTCAGATTCATAATTGGACCATATCTTTTTGCTAGTTGAGTAAGTGATATGTGAGGTCTGTCACCAAGCAAGTGAAGATTACCGATAATAGGCAAAGGGAATGGACCTGGTGCAACTCTTTAGCTTCTTCTAAGTGAAATCAATACTCCACGCACCATAAAACAGGCGAATAACAGTCCTAGCAAAATGTTAATGTACTCCATTTTTCTGTTATGAAATAGGGAGTATATTGGTTTTCAGTGTTTGTTTGAAGACATAAAAACTGAATTGGAAATTTGAAAGAAGGAAGAGAGACTCTTGTTCAAGGAAAGGGGGCTAATAATACATACGTTAAACTTCCTGATTACTAGTCAAACATTTTTTTATAAAACTTTGTTTACGAATAATAATTGATGTGCCTATTTTACCATTATATCCATATTAATTGACTTTAGTCTTGAATTTTAAATAAAATCATGAGAATGAGTAATTAATGCTAAAAATAAGTCTCTTTTTGGGATAATCTACACAGGCTAAACCTCCCCATCAATTAACTCTGACAAAACTCTTTTTATTTTCTTCTTTTGTATGTAAATAATTTTTGTATTGTTATGATGGAACGGGTGGTTCTTATAATGGTGGTTTGTGATGGTGATTTTCGTGAGAGTGATTTGCAGGTAATTGATATACGTTTATTGTATCTCACTGTATGTGTGAAGCATTTTTATATGTATGTCATGGATAGGTTGTATGTTTTGTCAATGTCAATGTATGTTGTGCGTATTTCAAATGTTATACATGACATACAATAAATAATAATACAAAGATTAGCTGGATTTTATACGTTTTGCAATATTAGTGTTGCTATGTTTTGTAAAGTTAATAGCTATTTTACATTCTACTCAAAGTCCCCCTCCTAGACCTCTCTAGTCTCGACTTACTCCACAACGTCAAGTATATGGTCAACATCAAGGTCTTGTAGATGAGCCCACCAATGATAATGATGATGATAAGGATCACATGGCAAACACACCGCCACATGATTGAACTTTAGTCTTATAGATACTAATTTATGTCTTTTATATATGGTGGTTTGAAAGAGTTCAATATGTATTTTGTGATTATATGCGAACTGTGAAGTAGAATTCTATAACTTATGACTTGTGTGAATTTTTAATTCAATTTTGAAGTCATTTCGAGTTGAATTTGATGTTGTGTGGGTTGGAGGATTTCAACTATGTGTTTGTTGTAGTTTGGTGGATTGTTGTAGCCTGAAATAGCTTAAGAGGAGACATAGGAGGCAGTTTAAAAAGGAGACAACAGTTGCTATATGGGGAGCTTTAATATTTTGCACTTGACAAGCAGAGAATAGACTGTGTAAAGGAATCGAGGAGTATACATGTAAATACAAGTTTCGTCATATCCCAAATGAAGAAGGAAATCAAGCAGAGAATAGACTGTGTAAAGGAATCGAGGATCGGAGAGCTAGGAGATGTCAATATTAGATGATAGTATCTTCTATATGAGATCTAATTCATGACATTATATGATTATCTATATCAAAAACACTACTCTTTTAGAGCAGATTTGATTGTATGTTTTAGACAAATTAGTCAAGTTGAGTGATTTTTACTAGTGTTTAGGGATTGGAGAGTATAAATCAAGTTTAGAATAAAAAAATCAAATTCTAAATATTCTTTGCAAGAAGTTTGATCAAACACAACTTCTACATTGAACATTCAAACAAAATGAACAATATTTGTTTTTTCATGGCAAACCGCCTGCTTATTTAGCAACTACATAGGTTCTTAAGTTTATCCCAACAGTTACACCGGAATAGGGATAGCTAGCAGAGGTTGAGTTTTTGCCAAGGTAATACCAAAACTCTCCTCCATGTCCAAATCTTTAGGTGCAATTCCACCATGTAGCTTCCAATTAAATGTATTTAGCAATGAACCTAGTGCTACTGGAACCATCCTGATAGCCAAAGGCAATCCAGGGCAAATTCTTCTACCAGCGCCAAATGGAATGAGCTCAAAATTCCGACCTCTAAAGTCTATTTCTGACTCCCAAAACCTCTCCGGCTTAAAGTCCAAAGGGTCTTCCCATAGACTAGAGTCGCGCCATATTGCCCATACGTTCACAAGAACCTGGGAGTCTTTTGGAATAGTATAGCCACAAAAATCAACATCTTCCTCTGTTTTGCGCTGAATTAAGAAAGGAACTTGTGGGTGTATGCGAAAGGTTTCTTTGACGATGCACCTCAAGTAAGGTAATTTTGCAACATCAGCTTCATCTATTAGTTTGCCTCTGCCAATTATTTGTTCAAGTTCTTTTTGTGCTTTCTCCAAAGTATGTGGATTCTTGAGTAGTTCAGCCATTGCCCACTCCAATGTATTTGATATTGTATCGGTCCCTGCTGCAAACATTTCCTGCAAAACTTAATGGTTTAAGATCCTATGACGTGTTGCTTTCAATTCGAATTGAAAAAAGAGGAGTGGAGAATAAATTAACCAGACACAGATGCTCGATATGATTCCTGTCGATTTCATCAGGGCTAATGTTGAGAAGGGCATCCAACACATCAACATTTGCCTAATTTCCCATGTTCCTTTCCTTTATCCGCTCATCGATCAAACCACTAATAAGGTGAAGAACCTTACTAAAATATTCAGTCAAGCGCCGCCTTATACCTTGTGGATCAATCCTCTTAAGTAAGGGGAAATAGTCCACCAAATTGGGTTTACCAACCTCAACCATGATGTTCCACACCAATTCCTTAAATTCCTTAGCAGAATCGGAAAATGGATCAGTCAAATCTTTAGAGAAAATGGTGTTGGAAATCAGATTCAGTGAAGTCCTGAAAGATGCTCTGCCCATATCTACTGCTTCACCAACTTTGCTACAGTTGTGACAGTAATCAATCAGGTCCTGGATCTTTTTAATTCTGAGATGCTCATTAGCGTCAAGCTTGTTACCTGAGAATATATAAAGGGGACAAAAATCAAATTTGGCCACATCTAAAATTTAATTCAGCTTCAAATTTGCAGTGTTTACCTGAGAAGATGTGAGAGTTCATAACCTTGCGAAGAGTTCTCCATTGAGAGTTGTTGACAGGTAGCCATACAACAGATAAACCAGAGTGATTGCAGGCACGAAGGGCGTCTGGAACAAATCTATTGGAAAAGGCTAAATCTTGCTTTTGCAAGACTTGTTTTGCCAAGACGGACGAGGAAATGACGACTGTGTTTATTTGCCCCAATTTCAGATTCATAATTGGACCATGTTTTTTTTGCGAGTTGAGCAAGTGATATGTGGGGTTTATGACCAAGCAAGTGAAGATTTCCGATGATAGGCAAAGGGAATGGACCTGGTGCAACTCTTTTGCTTCTTCTAACTGAAATAAATACTCCACGCACCAAAAAACAGATGAAGAAGAATCCTAGACAAATGTTCATATAGTCCATTTTTCTTGTGAGGTCTTGGGATGCAATGGAGCCATAGCTTTATATAGGGAGCCTCATGTGTTATTTCTCGTGTACTTTGCTTTGAAACTTTTGTCTTTTGTCTTTATACAAGTATACGACGAAAGTTATAGTTTGTCCTACATTTAACAACCTCTTCAATAGAATTTAATTTTAGATATACTTAATTTCAAAATTAAATACTTACATCCCTCTTATATTATGAAAATAAATATAAATAAACTAAAATCAAAATAAGAAATTTAAATACAATATGCTGGACATTTGCTTTGATAGAGTGGCTAGGGAAGGGGATATATCACCTAGGCAACAAAGAAGTGGAAGCAACAAAAGCAAAAAGAAGACACATGAAAGGCAACATAGTTGGGACGGTAAAATGACGGAGGAGTTTGTTCGAAGGTACCTACCGATGCGACAAGCAAAGCAAAACCATTTGACAGTATCAATAGGTTCAACTAGATCCAATAAATCCATAAAGAAGGTATGAATCATCAAGTGTTGTTGGATATGTTTGAAGAAGAAGACGAGAAAAATACTTCAAGTTACTTTTGATGGACAATCAATTTTTTTTAATTCATGCTTTTGTAATAGAAAGTTTGAAGCTGGTAACTCAACTTTCTTCTTGATTGACATATTTTTACATTATTTAAGCATCCTCATTTGTAATATCATCATGGAGTGTATTACAAACTCTGTGATGATAAGAAAATACTTAGTTCTCTCTAACTCTTATTTTCTTCATACTTGTTAGGTAGCAGAAGTTAGGTACTTCATTAGGATTAGTAAGGTAAGACCTAGCCCCCCTTACTTGTACTTGTCCCTATTGATATTTTTTATGTTTAATAAAAGACCGCTAGACACTGTCTAGTGGTAAATTTGCTTTAAAAAAAAATTAAATACAAAAAAATATTATCATTAATAAAATTATAAATTCTACTGTGTAAGAAAGTTATCACTAATAGTCGGTATATCTTATTAATTTTTATTCATCTATAAGTTTCGAAATATATACATGTTTACGAAAATATTTGTTTTCTATTTTAATCAAACTTCCATTATATACAAGTCTAGGAAGCATGTCATCACATATATGCATATTTTCCAGACAAAGGCAATTTAGTCATTTGAGTATTACTTTACTTTCCTCCATGCTGCCGCTGTTTGTGCAATGTGTTGGGAGAGTTATAGAGTTCATAAGACCCATTATGATGACCCGCCACGTTATCACGCCATATAAGTGCCACATGGCACAAGTTTGCCCATGTGGAGGCCTTACATGGGAAGAATGCTTGCCCACAATGGAAGGTTCTAGAGACATGTGGAGAATTTCCATAGTATATCCTAAAATTCCATGGATTTGCATGAAAGTCTTTTGTAACATCCGGCAATGTGAAATAATTGAAGAGGCTTAGAATTGGAAATTTTCATTTTTTGGAAAGGATTCGAAAATCTGGAAAATTTTGGCTAAGTATGGAAAAGGTGAGTTTTTGGCCAACTTTGATCAGTCGTAACTTCTAGCTCATGACGATTTAGAAGTATTTCCAGTTATGGTTGCATAGCCCTCGGAACGATCTTTCCAACGCCGCCGAGTTTGCTCAATTCCAAGTTCGTATGAGCGAGTTAGGGCCTTTGAAAGTTGGGCAGTTGACAAGGAAATCCGTCCGGGAATCATTAAGGGCATTTTGGTCTTTTCCCTAGCCTTTTATTTTGGTTATATAAATGTGTTAGGCTGATCATTTTGATCAGTTTTACCATTTTAAAAAGAAGTGAGAGTGAGGGTTTTGAGAGAAGAAGAAGAGAAGAAGAAGAGAAGAAGAGAAGAAGAGGAGATCAAGCAAGGAGATCATCGTGGATTTTCGTCGGGGGTGATCCCTAGCAAGGTATGTGAGCTTTTAGTGGTGGGTGATCCTTTCCCCCACACACCTAGCCCCTTTTACTCATTAAGAAAGGTTTGGTTATGTTGTTAAAGTTGTTTGTTGTTGTTGTTGGAATTATTGTGGGTTGTGGAACATGATTGGATTGTGTTTTTGAGTGGTATTTTATTGAATGTTGAGGGATATTATGTTTCTAAGTGATTGGGGCTGGAACCCTTAAGGTTAGAGGATTTAGAGTTGGAGACGTGAAGGAGAAAGTCGGGCAGCTTGCGAGGAGCACGTCCGCGTCGCGGACTTGTTCCCTCTATGAACAAAATCTGCTCCGCGTCGCAGACAGGACGCGGACTCCACTGTTTTCAGAATTTATGTTCGAAGATTTTCTTTAGTTCGGCTGTCCCAAATCATTCCCAAATCATTCCTAAACACCACGAGGTCCTTCCAAATATCAATCAAGTCCTTGAATCCATAATTAAATTCAAGAAAGTTAGGATCAAGTCAAGTGAAGTTAGAAGTCAAGTGGAGTTAGAGCCAAGCTTAGAAGTTAAGCAAGCCAAAGCAAGTCTTTAAAGCTTTTCAAGAGTCGTTATTGAACGTCTTAACGTCGTTTCAAGTCTCAAGTTGAGTTAAGAGTATCAAGTCTCAAGTCTCAAGTTGAGTTAAGAGTTTCAAGTCAAGTCAAAAGTAAAGAGTTTAAGTAAAGTAAGGAGTAAAAAGTCGAGTCCATTTCTCCAAAGTTATTAGGGAACTATGTACTTCCCAAAGAAGTTCTAAATGTTTTTACATTTAAGTAAGAAAGGAGCCATGTTTTCCAAAAGAGCCTTTGGGCTAAGTTTTGAGTAATCGTCTCAATCAAAGAAAGAAGTTATTTTAAAAGCATGAGCCAAAGTATTTTTGGGAGTAGTATTGAGCACCGAATTGGGGACACGAGTTCATATTAACTCGACTCTCCATAAGAACCATGCGCCAACATGGGACTTGACGTATCATTCTATTTAGATGATCACGTAATATTAGGCTAGTGGATCCACTAAGCAAAAGTAAGGTCCTATATCGATGGCAAGGTATAGGATGGTCCTTTGGCAACGTGAGGTAAAACGTTGTATCATCACTAAGGCTCGTAGTGGTGGTTGTCGGTTAAAGAACCTCCCACAAAAGCTGTATTATGTTTATAAAAGAAAAGTGGAGTTTGTTGTCATTCTATCCTTAACGATCTAAGTTGTTTACATTCTTTTACAAGCTTTATATGTGTGGCTCGTGTCTTATTGCTTTACTTTGAGTCCAGTTATGTATATGAGTCGTTCAGAGTCAAGGTAAGTGATCTCTTGTTCTCCTTTCAAGCTTAAGTTGTGGTTCAGCTTTTCCAGCTCACATATTCGTACATTCCATGTACTGATGCCAGTTGGCCTGCATCGTCTCATGATGTAGATACAGGTACCCCGGATCAGCATCCTGCACGTCGTTGATCCAGCTGAGCACTCCAGAGTCTGTGGTGAGCCTCCTTGTATTCCGGAGGACTCAATTATTTCGTGTACTTAGTTTTGTTCTATTAGGATGTTGCGGGGTCTGTCCCCACATCCATCTCAGTATATTAGAGGCTTCAATAGACAGTCAGTCAGTTAGTTAGTTTTGAGTCTCTCATCCATGTATATGTATATATATATATGTAAATATTCTATTTTGAGGTTCGAGTTGCCCTTTTGGGCCATATTTTTATTAGTTAAGTTGTTTATGTCTTTGCATGACGTTGAGTTATTCTGTTGAGTTAGGTTTCCGCTGAGTTAAGAAAGCCAGGCCAAGGGTTCGCCTGGGGCCAGCAATGGTCTCCAGGTGCCGGTCCCGCCCAGGGTGTAGGCTCGGGGCGTGACATCTTTGGAATCTTCTAATTATGTAGAGAATCTAGAATAAGAGCTTATTTGTAAATATGTAGGGACTTACATAATAATTACTATTTACATATTAACCTCTAAGTTAGACGTATAAATAGAGGGATAGTCATTTGTAAATTCAACAAGCAAAAGCAAGCAATTCTTCCAAGTCTTGAGTCGAGTTCAAGAAGACCTTCTTTCCCAACAACCTCATCTATGAGGCGAAACACACATTTTGGGAGTTGAAGCAGGCGGGAAGCATACTAGCATATGTGAAGGAGTTTATCATCCTCACACTTCAAATTTTCAACCTCATAGATGAAGATATGTTGTTCCACTTCATGGATGGACTGCAAAATTGGACCAAGATGGAGTTGGAACGCCGACATGTTAGGATTATTGATGAAGCCATCACGTAGGCCGAAGTTTTGACAGACTTTAAGTATGACAAGCATGATAGAGGTAGAGGAGAGGAGATGAGAGGAAATTCTCTTGTGTCTTTCTTCATTCCCTTAGCGATTTAGTGTAAAAAGGATTAAGAGCTTGCAAGATCGTGAAAGATTTGTGAGCGAGTTATCAAGTCCCGAACAGTGTGCTTAGTAGAAGTCGAAGGTCATGACACCATGCTACCTATAACAACGGCACCACTAAGTGTTCACATGTCATAGGACACTACATGATGCCATTTACTTTGCTTCTTCCATATTAATTCATTTACCACTAAATAATTATGTGGCAATAAATATTACAACTAAAACAAAAATGGCCAAACACATATGCAGACCCTTAAACTTGTCCCTAAATTTCATTTTGGCACTCCAATTCAACTTTGTTCCATTTTAATCCTTCAACTCCAATTTTTATGTTCCATTTTGGCACTTCTTTCCAAAGAATCAACAAAGTGGGATGTGTGTACTTTACATGCCATGACATGGCACAAAAACCAATTAAAAACACATACACAACCCCTCTAACTTGCCCCCATTTTTTATTTTGTCATGCTAACTTAGTCTTGTTCCATTTTAATCCTTCAACTCAATTTTATATAGTATCATTTAAACACAAAATACTAATTTATGATTTCTTTATTTTTATTTATGTTCTTCATTTCCACTTTTTCATTTTAAAAATCAACGTCATATCTTTTTTTAAAAAAAAAATTAATAATAATGGATGAACATCATTTTAAAAAAATATATCTTTTAGAGTTTCTGTACATTATTGTGTGAAAAAATAATCGACAAAAGTTTGTTGATTTTCTTTTTTAAAATAATTAATTAAATTAAATAACACCACATATTTATTTTTTGCATATCTAGTCTATTTGGACTAACTCAAATATCAGCTTTCTAATTTTTCATTCAACTAAATACGAGTAAAAAAAAATTCATGTTCATTGCTAATTAATAACACTACAAAAAAATGTTGAAACTCGATAGACTTCGTTGGGTTGTCATTGATTTTCTTAAGAATGAAAATTGATGCACTTTCGTCGGTTATTTTTCACGCAAAAATATAGGAAAACTCTTAAAAAGAAATTGTTACTTTCTTTTATAAAAAAATAATCAATGATCATCCGTCAATTCTAATTTTTACAATAACTAACGGATGCACGCCGATTTTTAAAATGCAAAATTGCAGTTGAATAACATATATAGAAAGGGAAAATGCATAAGTACCCCTTACACTATGACCGAAATTGCAGAGACACACCTAAACTTAACTAGGGTCCTATTACCCCCCTAAACTAATTTAAAATGGAATAAATACACCATAAACGCTGACATGGCATAGAGAGTGTGCACACTCTCTTGAAGGCAAGTGATGAGTGCACAAATTGGACACATGTCATTTTTTTATTGGTAATTTTATAATTAGTTAGTACACATATTTATTGACAATAAAACTTATATATATTTAATTAATTTTATTTCTTTCTTGTAAAATATTTATTTTAATTTCTTTTCACTTTAAACTTTTTTCTAATTAATTTATTATCTTTTCACTTTTAATTATTTTTTAAAAAATAATGTGTATTTTAAAAATAATAATTTAAAAGTGTCCTTAAATTTTAACGTTTTAATTTTTTTATGTTTTATTTGATTTTCTTCACTTATTTTGATATCCGTTCAAAATTAATATAAGACATTTGAAATCAAACCAAAACGAAGACAAAGAAAATAAAATCAATAGAAAAATAAAAGGAAAAAAACAATGAATGTAGGTAAAAATGGAACAAGGTTGAGTTAGAGTTGAAGGGTTAAAATGGAACAAGGTTGAGTTGGAGTGCCAAAATGAAATTTAGGGACAAGTTAAAGGGTCTGCATATGTGTTTGGCCAAGAAAAATTTAGGCATAATACATATACGCTCCCTTTAATTTGACCTCAGCTGACATTTATACCCTCCAATTTTGAGTATACACAAGTAAACACTTAAATTTGTATAAAATTCAATAAGTAGACACATACATCTTACATGACACAATACACATAGAACTTCATGTAGGACACCACATGCACATAGGATATGTGTCTATTTGTCAATTTTATACAAGTTAAAGTGCCTATGTTTGCACACCCAAAATTGGAGAACATAATCAATTGAGGCCAAGTTAAAAAGGCCGTTTATGTTTTATGCCTGAAAATCTATTGCAACTAAAAGATGTGTTGTTGCAGTGTGTGTAGTTTCAACAATGCATTTTAGAAGGTTCTAATTAGGATGAGTGACTACTTTCTTATGCTAAATTTCTAATTTTATAATTTAAGAACTACTCCTCTGTTCTTGGCAAAAATAGTTAATCCAAATAATATATTGTCATTACTGAAAACCAAGAAAGAAATACATAATCCTTGGTGGTGACATGGTCTTATTTCAAGGATACACAAGTATATATAGATCTACAAATACAATGACTTATATAGCATTTTGACAGTGCTCGACAGACATCCAAATGAATCCAACGCTTATAGAAATATTATACACTAGAATATTTTTACATATATTAATATGATATTGTAGTATTAATTCTTGATCTACCAACATCTACAGTGGAATAGGGATAGCTAGCAGAGGTTGAGCTTTTGCCAGGGTAATACCAAATTTTTCCTCCATGTCCAAATCTTTAGGTGCGATTCCACCATCTAGCTTCCAATTAAAGGTATTTATCAATGAACCTAGCGCGATTTGAATCATCCTGATAGCCAAAGGCAATCCAGGGCAAATTCTTCGACCAGCACCAAATGGAATTAGCTCAAAATCCCGACCTCTAACATCTATATCTGACTCCCAAAACCTCTCCGGCTTAAAGTCCAAAGGGTCTTCCCATAGGCTAGAGTCACGCCCTATTGCCCATACATTCACAAGAACCTGCGAGTCTTTTGGAATAGTATAGCCATAAAGATCAACATCTTCCTCAACTTTGCGCGGAATTAGGAAAGGAACTTGTGGGTGTATTCGAAAGGTTTCTTTTACGATGCACCTCAAGTAAGGTAATTTTGCAACATCAGCTTCATCTATTAGTTTGCCTCTGCCAATTGCTTGTGCTAGTTCTTCTTGTGCTTTCTCGAAAGTATGTGGATTCTTGAGTAGTTCAGCCATAGCCCACTCCAATGTATTTGACATCGTATCGGTCCCTGCTGCAAACAAGTCCTGCAAAACTTACTGGTTTAAGATCCTATAGAATATACCATATAAAATCAAGTGAGATTCCAAACATATGTTGCTTTCAATTAGGCAAACTGAAATGTTGTCAAGGAAGAAAATGGGACCGAATACTGTTGATAAGGCATGGCATTATTGCCACAAGCATTTAACCAAGCTACCAAACAAACAACTTGTTGGAACATACAATTAATAAATACTCCCCTTTGATTTTGATTTGCCACCGAATTTAAGAAAATAACAAAGATTTTTAATTTTGTGATCTTAAATTGAAAATACGTAGAATGTATCAAATTATCATTAATTCAATCTTATGATCTTAAACATATTATGTGAAAATTTATAATTAACTAGGTATGAAAATCATTTTTTTTTTATCTATAAACTAAAAGGAAAAGTAAGATAACTAAATTCAAACCAAGAAAATATTTGATAAAATGTTCCCTCTACCCGTCACAACTCATCAGTAATTTATGGCAACCATTTGCATAGGACTATACTTTGCAGTGGAGTATACTATGCAACGTAGAGAAACAAATAAAATAAAACAAATGAACAGAAAGTTTCTTTAAATCGGACAAGTAGGAGTAGAGAATAAACCAACCAAACACAGTTGCTCGATTTGATTTCTGTCAATTTCATGAGGGCTAATGTCGAGAAGGGCATCTAACACATCAATATTTTCACGATTTCCCATTTCCCTTTCCTTTAGCCGCTCATCGATCAAATCACTCATAAGGTGAAGAATTTTAGTGAAATAATCAGTTGAGCGACGTCTTATACCTTGTGGATCAATCTTTTTAAGAAAGGGAAAATAGTCCACCAAATTGGGTTTACCAACTTCAACCATGATCTGCCACACCAATTCTTTAAATTCCTTAGCAGAATCGGAAAATGGATCAGTCAAATCTTTAGAGAAAATGGTGTTGGACAACATGTTATTAATCTGTGTATAAAAGAATCAGAATTACTGATTTCAATAAACTTTGCAGAAACACGAAATAACCAAAGTTTAAAAAACCAGTAAGAATAGATGAACAGAAATTAATTGACAAAACTAAAATCTGTAAAAAAACGTACCACAATCTGGAAAAGTAGAATCAGAAAAAGATCAAGCTCACTGAATGCACAGTGTCCCCTTAAGGAAATTATTCCCCTCTAGTATCCGAGGTTTGATTTGGAATGTGTCCTCCCAGGATAGAATGATCTCAATCAGCAGTGTATTGATACCCAAAACTCTGGTGTCAGCGAACCACTCAACAGCAGTAAAACACACAAAGAAATTTTGTGCAGAAGAAGAAGAAGAATCAGAAAAATTCGTAAGGAATAAATCTGAAGAATCAATGTATTTATAGGCAAGAGGAACTGGTTCCGAAAGGTTGCAATCCTTTCAGAATCCACACGACCATTCATGAAAGTTTGCAACCTTTCAAACGGTCATGGCTGTTTCTGAAAGTTGCAACCTTTCAGAACAGTCACTGCGGGAAATATAAATAAAACGGGAAAGATTTAAATAAAACGGGTTGAGCGTGGATCTGAGTCGGGTCGGGTCAATTAACTAATTAATTGAATCGGTTAATTAACTAATTAAAACGTTGGCCATTTAATTTAATTAATTAACTAAAATAATTAAAACAAACTTTGTCCAAAAATAATCTCTCGAACGATTTTCCAAATCCAAATCCAAATCCGAAGCCGAAGCCGAAGCTGAGCCGAGCGAGCGACGACGACGACGGCACGAAGGGGGTCCCTCTTTCCAACCCTTTTAACAATTAATAGGAGTGTTTCTATATTTAAACTCTCCTATTTTTCTTTCCACCACCGATGAGGGACAAATGTCTTTTCAATGTCTTTTTAATAAAGCATAAGAGGACTTTTCAAGTTCTCAACTTTTCAAGTTCCCAACTTTTTCTAAGTTCCTCTTTCATCTTCCCTCAATTTCCCATTAACTTTTGCTACATACCCAACAATCCCCCACATTAATGGGCAATGGTTATAACATAAGGAATGCACGGACGAGTGTGTACTTTACAAGCAAGAATCAATTGCATCTGGATAAGTAGGTTTCCCCTTGGACTTTCCGTAGTGAACATATGTCGGATATACCCGGTCAATCGGTAGATGCGATATCTTTGAACCGTCGAGCTTTGGTGTATACCTAGACAACCATATGTTACACAATTAACTCTTTACCATTTATGGTTCTTACGGTTGTGTTCGTTTCAGCCATGAACACCTCATGGTTTCATGAGTGTATAGATAATAGGCTTTTGACATAAAATTCTCTTTGAAGTGGCTTACACTTCACACTCACATAGGTGATTTCTTACCGTGTCATCTTGTAGATACACTATTTGGTCAAATATGCCAAACTTAGCAAATCATTAAAAATTTTAAGCTTTATTAACTCATTAACAAGCCTTAAAGTCTTAATCTTGTTCCTGAACATTGTCTTCATTATGAGAATGGATTGAGTTGATTGACAATGTCGAACTGTCAGTCACAACTTTGTTTTTCTCCTTGAATCTAGCTCTTGGGATCTCCAGTCTACTAGATAGAGATACCGCCATGCTGACTTATCCTAAGCCGTAAACCCATTCCCTTAGATGATCTTTCAACTGCCTCTCTCACTAGGCCTTTCGTTAGTGGATCTGACACATTATCGCTTGACTTCACATAGTCAATTGTGATAATTCCACTAGAGAGGAGTTGTCTTACGGTATTATGTATCCGTCGTATATGACGAGACTTCTCGTTGTAAATAACGCTCTCTGCCCTACCTATTGCTGCTTGACTATCACAATGTATGCAAATATGTCCCACAAGTTTGGGCCAGAATGAAATATCCCTTAAGAAATTCCGGAGCCATTCAGCTTCTTCACCGGCCTTATCTAAGGCAATGAATTCAGATTCCATTGTGGAGCGAGCGATACATGTCTGTTTGGATGATTTTCAAGAGACTACTCCTCCACCAAGTGTAAACACATAACCACTTGTGGATTTTACTTCATTTGACCCGGTGATCCAATTTGCATCACTATATCATTCAATCACGGCAGGATACTTATTATA
This sequence comes from Solanum verrucosum, assembly GCF_900185275.1. Lineage (NCBI taxonomy): Eukaryota > Viridiplantae > Streptophyta > Magnoliopsida > Solanales > Solanaceae > Solanum > Solanum verrucosum. Next base: position 2,123,277 of record NW_026020402.1, read on the forward strand.
ATGCAAAGCGTAGTGTTGTGTATGTTTCAAATAACCCATCACACGTTTCATTGCCATCCAGTGAGTTTGATTCGGATTACTAGTGAACCGACTCAGTTTGCTAATAGCACATGCTATATCTGGTCGCGTACAATTCATAATATACATCAAACTTCCCAACACTCTGGCATATTCCACTTGAGAGTCACTTTCGCCTACATTCTTTTAAAATGTAAAGCTTAAATCAATTGGAGTTTTGACAACATTGAAATTCAAGTACTTGAACTTATCCAATACTTTTTCAATATAATGAGATTGAGATAATGCTAGTCCCTGAGGAGTTTTGAGAATCCTGATCCCTAAGATCAAATCAGCAACTCCTAAGTCCTTCATATCGAACTTGCTGGACAACATGCGCTTAGTAGCATTTATATTGTCAATATATTTACTCATTATTAACATGTCATCAACATACAAACAAACAATGACTTCATGATTCGGAACGTTTTTAATGTAAACACACTTATCATATTCGTTAATCTTGAATCCATTTGTCAACATTGTTTGATCAAATTTAGCATGCCATTGTTTGGGTGCTTGCTTGAGTCCATAAAGCGACTTCACAAGTCTGCACACTTTCTCTTCTTTACCAGGAACCACAAACCCTTCAGGTTATTCCATGTAAATTTCTTCCTCCAACTCTCAATTTAAGAAGGCTGTCTTTACATCCATTTGGTGGATTTTAAGATCATGCACTGCCGCTAGTGCTATTAACATCCTAATTGATGTTATCCTTGTTACTGGAGAGTATGTATCAAAGTAGTCCAAACTTTCCTTTTGTCTATATCCTTTGACTACAAGTCTAGCCTTATATTTGTCAATAGTCCCATCGGCTTTCATTTTCCTTTTAAAGATCCACTTTGATCCTAAAGGTTTATTTCCTGGAGGAAGATCAGCCAATTCCCAAGTATGATTACTTAAAATTGATTCGATCTCACTATTGACTGCTTTTTTCCAATAGATTGACTCAGATGACGACATAGCTGCTTTAAATGTTGGAGGCTCATTTTCAAGCAAGAATGCCACAAAATCTGGTCCGAAAGAAGTGGATTTACGTTGGCGAGTACTACGCCTAGGATCATCATTAGGTTGTGCATTTTCCTTTGATTCTTCCCGTGGTCGTTTAGATCTTTCACTTGTCAACTCACATTCAGTTTTATACGGATAAATGTGTTCAAAGAACTCAGCGTTATCTGACTCAATTACTGTATTCACATGAATTTCAGGATTATCAGATTTGTGAACCAAAAACCGGCAGGCCTTACTGTTCACAGCATATCCAATAAATAGACAATCCACTGTTTTGAGTCCAATTTTCACCCTCTTGGGTAAAGGTACTTCTACCTTGGCAAGACACCCCCACACTTTGAAATATTTCAAGTTGGGTTTCCTTCCTTTCCATAACTCATATGGAATCGATTGCGTTTTGCTACGGGGTACCCTATTGAGTATCTTGTTAGCTATAAGGATGGCTTCTCCCCATAAATTTCTTGGTGAACCAAAACTGATTATTAAGGCATTCATCATTTCCTTTAATGTTCTGTTCTTCCGTTCAGCCAAACCATTTGACTGTGGTGTATAGGGTGCTGTAGTTTGATGGATAATACCATATTCCAAACATATCTCAGCAAAAGGAGATTCGTATTCTCCACCCCTATCACTTCGAATCATTTTTATCTTTAGATTCAATTGATTTTCCACTTTATTTTTGTATTGCTTAAATGCATCAATTGCTTCATCCTTACTATTAAGCAAATATACATAACAAAATCGAGTGCAATCGTCAATAAAAGTTATAAAATACTTTTTCCCACCACGAGATGGTGTCGACTTCATATCGCATATATCTGTGTGAATTAAGTCTAAAGGTTTTGAATTTCTTTCAACAGACTTATAAGGATGTTTCACAAACTTACTTTCCACACAAATTTCGCATTTCGATTTGTCGCATTTAAAATCAGGCAATACTTCTAAATAATTAATTAACTAAAATAATTAAAACAAACTTTGTCCAAAAATAATCTCTTGATTTATCATTTATCCGAAGCCGAAGCCGAGCAAGCGACGACGACGACGACGACGGTGCGAGGGGGGTCCCTCTTTCCAACCCTTTTAACAATAAATAGGAGTGTTTCTATATTTAAACTCTCCTATTTTTCTTTCCACCACCGATGAGGGACAAATGTCTTTTCAATGTCTTTTCAATAAAGCATAAGAGGACTTTTCAAGTTCTCAACTTTTCAAGTTCCCAACTTTTTCTTAGTTCCTCTTTCATCTTCCCTCAATTTCCCATTAACTCTTGCTACATACCCAACAAAACAAATTTAAGGAAGTTCTAAAAGCTGCTCTGCCGATATCCACTGCTTCACCAACTTTGCTACTTTTGTGACAGTAATCAATCAACTCCTGGATCTTTTTTGTCCTCAGATGCTCGTTAGCGTCTAGCTTGTTTCCTGTGAATATACTAAAGGGAATAAAAAATCAATCTACTCTAATCTTTAGTGTAAACAAATTGGGCCAGGACTCATTTTATCCCGCTCAAAATTAACTCAATTACAGCGTTTACCTGAGAAGATGTGAGAGTTCATAATCTTACGAAGCGTTCTCCACTGAGAATTGTTGACAGGTAACCATATAACTGATAAATCATTGTGATTGCAGGCACGGAGAGCGTCAATAACAAACCTATTAGAAAAGGCTAAATCTTGCTTTTGCATCACTTCTTTTGCCCAGAGGGACGACGAAATGATCACTGCGTTTATTTGTCCCAATTTGAGATTCATAATTGGGCCATATTTTTTTGCGAGTTGGGTAAGTGATATGTGGGGTTTATCACCAATCAAATGAAGATTTCCAATGATTGGCAAAGGGAAGGGACCTGGTGCAACTCTTTTGGCTCTTCTAAGTGAAATGAATACTCCACGCACCAAAATCCAGACGAATAACAGTCCTAGCAAAATGTTAATGTAATCCATTATTCTCTTTAGTTTCTTGGAATATATTGGTTCTTGGAGGCAATGGAGTCATAGCCTTACAAATATATATACGGTGTGGATGTATATTGTATCTCATTGTAGGTGTGGTGTATGTTAGATGTATGTTGTCCTATATGCTTCAGTGTCCCTACAATTACGCACATGTGCCATATAAGAATATATCAATATGTATATAACTATGTATCTTTGTGTATATATATGTCTTGTATGTCAGGTGTATTTCAAGCAGATGCATGATATACGTATGACATACAACATAATACAAAGATTAGTTGAATTTTATACGTTTTGCAAAATTAGTGTTGTTGGGTTTTGTAAAGTTAATAATATTGCTATAATTAACAATTAATAAGCATCATTAATATTGCTACTTAATTAAAAAAAAAAAATTAGCATATATATTCAAGTGCGTAATTGATATTATATTCAAGCATCTAAAGTAAATTTATTGACGAATTTAAGAGGTGATCAACTTATCCAGTATACTTCTGATCCTGTGAAGTAATTGTGATGAGAGGCTGAGCTTAATCCTGTGTCAGAAATGACAAATTTGGTCAGTGCAACAAGTTGTCCAAGTAGGGCATCAAGACAATTGACCTATTTCGTAAGAGTAAGGCATCTCCAACCCTAATATCTATTTTACTCTTTAAATATAATTTTTTTTTCCAGACAATCAACTTCAATATAATATTTTATTTTATACTTTAAAAAAAATCTTCTTTTTTCTCCTCAATATTATATTAATATTTCTATTTCAATCTTATTTTTTTATAAAATTATATTTCCCCCTAAATTTCTAAATAACATAAATTGCAAGCTAATATTATATAATATACAAATTAATGGACAATTCAAATAAAAGTAAAATTATTAATGAAATATAATTACATAAATACTCTACTTTCAAGATTATTACATTGCTCTCATAAATGTTCTATTAATGCATTACGGAGTTCAAAATAAACATTTTTATCCTTAATTATTTTATGTCTAGCTAAAATTGTTCAAATCGAAGATTTTCATGCAACAAGAACAACTACGAATAATTGAAAAAAGAAATCAACAAGCATCACCGCAATCACAACTACACTAATTATGTGGATCATACACTAATTTTTTCTGAATATTGTTAAATATGAAAACGACCTACCGAATTACTAAATTATTATTGTGATAAAATTATTATGTATTGTTATCTTGTATTTAAATTATTATGTTATGTATTGTATTTTTAAATTAAAATTTTCATCTTATCATTTAATTTTGTGCATTCTTCATAGTGAAAATTAATAATGATATCAAACTATATTAAAGTGATGAAAATTTAAAAAAGTTGAAACGTTATTAATTCGGAATGAAAGTAGTATATATTAAATAATATATTTTTTAAAAATATTATATTACTCTTAAAATAAATTACTAATATTAGTGATATAATAAATGGTCTTATACGTAAAATAACATGTTAATCACAAAATAATAAAAATAATAATAAAATTAAAAAAAAGTGAAATAAAGAGTGTGAATAGTAATTCTCCAAATTTGGAGGACTACTATTCACCTCTCTATAAATAGAGAATAAAGAGTCATTTAGAAAATAATTGGAGAGTTCATTTTCTATTTTACTTTTCAAATATAAAAAATGAAGAGTAAAATAAAAATGGATCGGAGATATCTAATATCGTTCCTGTCCAAAATAGTTAACCTACCAGATGTCAAATGGGTGCATTAAATGATATAATAAAATAATGCCGAATTTTGTTTGGCGTATCTAGGTTGCCGTACACCAGAAGGAAAAGGATTGTCCATTTCACTGGTCTTGTCACCAATGTACTCAACATGGTAGGGAACCGGAAAGGTAGCCTCCTTTCTATGAAGGACTAGATAATGAAAGGCCCCGGGCCCAATATTACAATTTTGTATATATATATATATATATATATATATATATTTATAATAGAAATTTTATTAGTTTTTGAGAAAAAAAATTATTATGATATTTTCAAATAAACATGATAAGAAAGAATAATAAAATATTACATGATTCAATGATTTTTTAACATCATGTTAAACATATGTATTCGAATTAAATAATAAATTAATGATATTCTTTTTCTATTTTATATAAAAATTATTCAAGAGAAAAGATAAAAATTATGAGTGTTAATATATTAACAGTTTTCATAAACTATATGAAGCAATAAAGTCTAATGATCCATCTATAGATTAGTTTTGAATATACTTAAAATTTGTTTTATAGGTGTTTAACAAACAAAAATAATAACCTACTTGATGAAAATTAAAATGAATTATCTCATTCTTTACAAAGTGATAAAGGATGAAAAAAGAGTTTTGACTTTATGTCTTGTCTTTATGTTTATTAAAATTAGAATAACAATTTAGTGTAATATGCAAATAATTTTTTCTAAAGTAATTTATATGTCTGATGAATGAATATTTTACCTCAAATAAAGAGGATTTAAAAATATTTACAAAAGTTAACTTCAAAGCAAAAGGGGCACATCCGATTGACCATTTAGGGAATTAGTTTGGGTTGGCCATTTTTAGAAAATTAATTTAGTTTAAGGTCTATTTGTTTACTTTTTTCAAAATATTAATCAATTTTAATGTGGATCATTCTCACGAATACCCTTATTTGAGGTGGTTTAATTCTTGTTTCTCAATATTTTATTTAAGTGAAAAAAGTCGTTGGTAAAACTTTTCCTAATATTAAATTATAAGAAGTTCTATGGATAGTTTATCTTAATGGATAATATAATTTTTTTACCATGGTACAATATTTATTTATTTTTCTTGGTAAAATGAATATATAGTTATAATATAATATGTATTGTTTTATTATTTGTATTAATTTAATGAAAAGATTGCATAAAGTTTCAAATTATGCAATTTTCCGTATTATAATTATGCATTTTTATTGTCAATTTTTTCGTAGATTTTAATTAACTTCAATTAATTTATCTTTCTGATCACCAATAAGTTATATGATCAAAAACATGAATAATATATTAATTTGTATTTTCGATTCTTATTAGAGACAAAAGAATAATAATATTAAGTGTTAATAGATAACTTGAAAAATAAAATAGGTTATATACTATAAAGATTTATGAATGAAATTTCGATGGGCAAACTGATAGGCAGTTCCTCTTAATAGAGATTTACAGGAACGTATTTTATGGAGAATTATAGACGGAATGGTGATGGATATTATATGCCCTTTGATGCGAGAGCAACAGTAATTAATGCTAAGGCAGTAAATGAAGGAGTTGATAATTTAGGCTTTGCCCTTGTTCAAAATAGAGAAGACGCTGTGTATACACTTATTTTGACTATTCTTGAACATTTTAGTGGTAGATTTACCAAACAATATGAAACCATTAGATCTCTACTAAATGGTCTTAGATATAGACATTTAGGTGAGTTTAGATGGTATAAAGACACTTATTTGAGTCGGGTAATGAAACTTCCCGAAAATGATGTAGAATTCTGGAAAGTCAAATTTATTGATGGCTTACCTTCTTTATTTGCAGAAAGAGTAAAAAAGACTCTTAGAAATCCACAAGGAATTATTCCCTATAGAGATTTTACTTATGGAAAGCTTATTGGGGCTTGTATGCAAGAAGGCATAAATTTGTGCAATGAGTTAAAACTCTCAAGACAGCTTAAGATGGATAAGCTTAGAGAAAAGTCTCAATTAGGAGATTTTTGTACTCAATTCGGTTTACCGGATGCTTCAAAAAGCACCAACCGAGAAACTTCTAAATCAGAATCTCATAGATCTCATCATAAGAAAAGAAGATCTAGAAAAAGGACTAGAGAAGAAAGAGATGAGTGTAGGGCTCATCGTAAATCTCATAGATTTACCAAGAATAGGTCTAGGCGAAATCTTGATAAGATTAAGTGTTATAAATGTGGAAAATTTGGGCATATAGCTCCAAACTATAAGCTGGAAAAGCTTAAGACTCTAGAACGTGATGATGATATTCAAGAGAAGATTTATAGTTTTCTATATACTTCTGGTTCTGAATCAGATTATAATGATTCTGAAGCAAGTTATGCAACAGAGGATGAGCAACCTGAGCCTTCTAAGGTTCATCAAGATTCGAATGATGCTTGCAAATGTCATAGTGATATTTGTCACTGCGAACATGATGAATTTTACAAGTTGCAATCTCAGTTCGAAGACATGAATATGTTCACTATCACTACAGACAATGTGATAGAACTTCTAAAAGAAGTTACCGATAATACTCTTCGTGAAAAGATCATTCAATTGGCTGCTAGTAAAACTAGCTCTTCAACTAGTATTCCTAGTAATAAAAAGGTTAAAGATGAGTTTAATTATTCTGCTCCTTACTCCTTGTCTGAAGTTCATAATAGACTCTCTTCTAAACAAACCATGATTATTCGTGATACCTCTTTTGATGATTTAAAAGGAGAAATTGAACATTTGAAGGAAGAAATTAAATTTCTTAAACAAAATCATATTATTTATGATCACCGTCTTACTCAGATTGAGTCTGCTAATAGCAAAGGAAAAAATAAGGTTGATGAATCTACTGCTGAAGAAAATACTCTTGCCAACAATTTGAATATTGATCCGAAACAAAATATGTTTTTAGGAATGATGCAAATTGTTACAGCTCATAAATGGTATGTTAAATGTACTATATTAATTGATAATACTTTTTCTATAACTAACATTGCTATGATTGATAGTGGCGTTGATGTGAGTTGCATTCAAGAAGGTTTAATACCTACTAAATATTTTGAAAAAACAACTCATATGGTTAAATCTGCATCTGGTCATGCTTTAGATATAAAGTATAAATTATCTAATACTCGTATTTGCCAGAATAAAGTTTGTATTCCCCACTTCTTTTTCTTGGTAAAAAATCAGTTATATCCTTCCATTATTCTTGGAACTCCGTTTATAAAAGCAATTTATCCTTTTACTAATATAAACGCTAAAGGATTTTTGGCTACTTATAAAAATTAAGATATTAGTTATAATTTTATCACTGAACCTATTTCTCGAGATATTAATGCTTTAATTGAAATGAAACAAAAGCATGTCGATTATTTACAACTTGAGATATGTTGTATGAATATATTCGATACTTTGAAATCTACTAAAATACAGGAAAAGATTAAACTCATTTCTGAACAAATGACCATTGATATTTGTGCTGATCATCCTAGTGCTTTTTGGAATCAGAAAAAGCATATTGTAACTCTTCCATATGAAGATAATTTCTCTGAGGAAAATATTCCTACCAAATCTCGTCCTTGCCAGATGAATACCGAATTGGTCGAATTCTGCAAAAAGAAAATTGATAATTTATTGCAAAAGGGTTTAATAAAACCTTCCAAGTCACCCTGGTCTTGTACTACATTTTATGTTAATAACGCAGCAGAAAAAGAATGAGGTGTTCCCAGGTTAGTAATTAATTATAACCTTTAAATAAATTTTTAAAATGGATTAGGTATCCTATTCCAAACAAAAGGAATTTATTATCAAGACTATATGATGATAATTTCTTTTCAAAATTTGATTTAAAATCTAGATATTGGCAAATCCAAATATTTAAAGACCATTCTTATAGAACGGCATTTAATGTTCCGTTTGGACAATACGAATGGAATGTAATGCCCTTTGGTTTAAAAAATGCTCCATTGGAATTTCAAAAGATTATGAATGATATTTTTAATCCTTATTTGGATTTCATCATAGTTTATATTGATGATATTTTGGTATACTCAAAGACTCTTGAAATGCATATTAAGCATCTAGACATTTTTAAGAAAATAGTTATTCAAAATGGTTTGGTCATAACTAAACCTAAAATGAGTATTTTTCAAACAGAAGTTCGATTTTTGGGTCATTTGATTTGTCAAGGAAAAATGACTCCTATTCAGCGATCTATTGAATTCGCATCAAAATTCCCTGATATTATTACAGATAGGACGCAATTGCAGCGGTTTCGGGGAAGTTTAAATTACATTTCCCCCTTCTACAAAAAATTGTCTCGAGATTTAGCTCCGTTATATGATAGGCTAAAAAAGGATCATAAGAAGCCTTGGACTAATAGTCTTACAGATATTGTAAAGACTGTTAAAGAAAGAGTTAAATTTTTGCCTTGTTTAACCCTTGCTAATCCTGCTTGGCCAAAGATCATTGAGACAGATGCGTCCAATATGGGTTATGATGGAATATTAAAACAGATTAACCCGCATGATAAAAATGAATACCTTATTCGGTTTCATTCAAAAAAATGGAGCGATGCTCAGAAAAAATATGCAACGGTAGCGCATGAAATGTTAACTATCGTTAAATGTGTTTTAAAATTTCAGGATGATCTTTACAATCAGAAATTTGTGATAAAAATAGATGCTCAATCAGTCAAATATATGTTTGATAAAGATTTTAAGCATGATGCATCCAAATTAATATTTGCTAGGCGGCAGGCACAATTAGCCCCTTTTGATTTCGAAATTCATTATAAAAAGGGAAGTGATAATTCCCTCCCAGACTTCTTATCTAGAGAATTTCTTTCTTCTTACAAAAAAATGGGTTTTCTTGACTTCTTTATTGATATTACTTTGGTTACAATTTTGAAGGCAGTTCCTCTTAATAGAGATTTACAAGAACGTATTTTATGGAGAATTATAGACGGAATGGTGATGAATATCGTCGCTAATTACATGAATGAACAAGAGTTATATGAAAGATTTTATTGTTTTGAAGTTTATGACCTTTTAGATGATTAAAACTAAATGCTATGTTTGCAGGATGGATCTTCCTTGGGTAACCAAGGCTAGAGAAAGGGGCAGTTATACTCGCGGAAGGGGAAGATAATCCTCCTCAAAAACATCAGGATCATCATACGGATCCTCATCCAGCTCTCCAATTATACAAAGGGGAGGAATGAGCTTAGTAAAACTAACAAGCTCTTCAAAAGAAGCTACTTCTTCGATACATCTGGATGATATTCAAGAAAATAATTCATTATACGCCCAACTGAGAGCATATTTGTCTCAAAAGCAAAGTGATACTTTTGCATCAGTGGCGAAAGAAGAGGTTGATGATATTAGATCCTATTAAAGGGTAGTAAAGAAGGAAATGATATTTCTTATTGAAAACTCTGAAATACAGAAAAAAGAAGAACCCTCGAAGATATTCCAACGATATGTACTTAACGGATTATACTTCCCAGGAGAGTCATACAAAACCCGCTCGTATTACGAGACCATTTTAACGAATACAGGTAGTGTTGAATTTCAGCATTTCTCAGGTTATAACACCAGTGAGAACGTTTATAACTTCTTTAAAATGATCATAAAGAAGATTATATCAATTGAAGATTGGGGTATATCCTCGATGAAAGAAAGACAGATCAACCTCAATAAAATCCTTACCAATTTCACTTATTGGGATTATATTAACGCTTTCAGCAAAGTCCTTTATTATAACAATGAAAGGCATAAACATACTTGGTTTATCAAGGTGTGTGCAAAGATATTTGTTGACCCAATTTCTAACTGGTTCTTAAACTGGTGGTCATACCACGGATCGACGGTAAAGATTTTACCTGATTCCTTTTTAAAGTTATACAAAAATTGGGTCAAGGTTTCACCAGACCTTAATGATTTATACCACTCAGATCATGTTTGTTATATACAACAAATTAAACAAATTTATTTCTTCATAGAATTCTCCATTTCATGGATCCATAAATGGACCCCGAAAGTAGGTTTTACTGAAGAACAAATTTCATGCTTATATCGGATTTATTATAATAATTTCTGGGATAAATTAATAAAGAAGGATCCCATAACTAAATCATTATATGGCCAAGAATTATTGGACTCTATTTCTCAAAGAATCCAAGATTATGGTACTATTCCTCACAAAGGAATAATTGCTGACAACTCCGTCAAACATATTGCCAGAAGAATTTCCATTCAAGATGGAAATAAAGAAGAAATGATAAATGAGTATTTGGATGAAATTAAGAGGAATCTACTCCTCAATATCACTCACTATGAAAAATCAGACACTTCAATGAGAAGTGAAACAAGTGATGATATCACAGATGATGCTCAAGAGGCCCAGCCTTGTGAATCGGCAAAACCCGTGACAGAAGATATGTTGTCTAAAGCAGAAGGTTTACTTAGGAAGTTGAAAAATAAAGACAAGATGACAACTATTGATTAACAGTAGATACACTGTTAAACTACAATAGAAAAACTGTTACTGTACATTTGGGACCCATTGATAAGGGACCCATGGTCACTGTAAATCACTGTAGATCGGTCACTGTAGATCACTGTAGATAGATCCCTTTTTCTTCTATAAATAAGATCTTTTGTAGTTTGAAGGAGGGGCATCGAAAAACACTCTCTCTTCATTAATTTTTTTTTTAAGTTGTTTGTTTCTCTTAGTTTGTAAAGCTCTCAGTTTGCCGGAGGTTCGCCGGAAGTAAATAAAGTTGTTGATATTTCTCATCGGCCCTGTTGGCCATTGTTACAAGGTAATTTAATTCTCTTCTTTTATTTTTAAAATCTTTTTATATCTCCGATCTGGAAGCTGTGACTATGTCCAGCTAAAAATTTATATATATGCCGGATAACTAACTTCTCTTTTATATAGACCATGAATGAATCTAAGCTTTATTTAAATATAGAAGAATTTTAGTATGGCTTCTCGACTTGGTTCTGAGATTGAGGTACAATCAGATCTAGTACTACTTTTATTGGCTTTGTCTTTATGACTCCATCTGATGAACCGTGATTTTTAGCCCGAAATTGAGTTTGATAAGTAGGGCGCTTGATACCCGGTTAGAACTATCAAACAAGGAGTAAGGAGCAGAATAATTAAACTCATCTTTAACCTTTTTATTACTAGGAATACTAGTTGAAGAGCTAGTTTTACTAGCAGCCAATTGAATGATCTTTTCACGAAGAGTATTATCGGTAACTTCTTTTAGAAGTTCTATCACATTGTCTGCAGTGATAGTGAACATATTCATGTCTTCGAACTGAGATTGCAGCTTGTAAAATTCATCATGTTCGCAGTGACAAATATCACTATGACATTTGCAAGCATCATTCGAATCTTTATGAATCTTAGAAGGCTCAGGTTGCTCATCCTCTGTTGCATAACTTGCTTCAGAATTATTATATTCTGATTCGGAACCAGAAGTATATAGAAAACTATAAATCTTCTCTTGAATATCATCATCAAGTTCTAGAGTCTTAAGCTTTTCCAGCTTACAGTTTGGAGCTATATGCCCAAATTTTCTACATTTATAACACTTAATCTTATCAAGATTTCTCCTTGACCTATTCTTGGTAAATCTATGAGATTTACGATGAGCCCTACGCTCATCTCTTTCTTCTCTAGTCATTCTTCTAGATCTTCTTTTCTTATGATGAGATCTATGAGATTCTGATTTAGAAGTTTCTCGGTTGGTGCTTTTTGAAGCATCCGATAAACCGAATTGAGTACAAAAATCTCCTAATTGAGACTTTTCTCTAAGCTTATCCATCTTAAACTGTCTTGAGAGTTTTAACTCATTACACAAATTTATGTCTTCTTGCGTACAAGCCTCAATAAGCTTTCCTTAAGTAAAATCACTATAGGGAATAATTCCTTGTGGATTTCTAAGAGTCTTTTTTACTCTTTCTGCAAATAAAAAAGGTAAGCCATCAATACATTTGGCTTTCCAGAATTCTAAACCATTTTCGGGAAGTTCCATTACCCGACTCAAATAAGTGTCTTTATACCATCTAAACTCACCTAAATGTATACATCTTAGTAGAGATCTAATGGTTTCATACACTACTAAAAAATTGTCAAAAAACGACTGCCAAAAGCGACGGACTGCGTCGCTTTTTTGGTCAAAATTGACGGAAAAGCGACGCAGTCACTTTCGTCGCTTTTTAGCTCGACGCTTTTCAAAAAGTGACGGACTGCGTCGCTAAAAAAGCGACGGACTGCATCGCTAAATAAGCGACGGACTGCGTCGCTTTTAGAGACGGACTGTGTCTCTTTTAGCGACGGACTGAGTCATTTTTCGACTTTTTTTTTTGAATTTTTTTAATAAAGCGACGGAGTCCGTCGCTTTATTTTAATTTTAATTTCTAAAGGGTGACGCAGTCCGTCGCTTTTCTGGAAATTTATTTTTTGAAAATCCCAGAAAAGCGACGGATAAAAGGACACTGTCCGTCGCTTTTCTAGAAAATTTATTTTTAAAAACCGAAAAAAACAACGGACAAAACCACGCTGTCCGTCGCTTTTTCTGCAATATTTTTGACACTAGCAGCTCGCAGCTTCTGCTGCCCACCTGCAAATTCAATTCAATTTTATTCTACACTATTCAGCCCAATCAAACACACACAATTATAAACAGTCTAAACAAAACATAAAATAACAAACTTAAAATAACATTCAAAAGTATCTAAATCATAAATTAAAGACTTATAAAATCTTTTAAAATATGTTTTAAAATTTCAAAAAGTTCATAAATGTCAAGAGATCTAAACTAGGGAGTGAGATGTACATAATCATCTTCATCACTCTCGTCGTCGGTGTCATCGGGAGCCGAAGTAGTAGGTCGGCGAGCGAGGTTCATCACTTGTTCTTTGATTTGCTGAACGGTCTCACTCATGCTTTGTTGTTCAGCTACTCTTTTCCGCTCCGACTCTGCTAGTGCCGCTGTAAGTTTAGTTATTTGATCCGACATAGCAGCAATCTGAACACCGTCAAGTGCCTCAGCTTGACGTGACGATCCAATACCTTCTAAGCCTGACTGAAGGCGTCTAACATCGTTGCGAGAGTCTAGACCATAGCATCTACCCTTGTGTGTCCCCCCTACCACTTTTTCTTTCCAAATCTGAGTGGACAGTTCAAGTGTCAATTGAGCCGAACTATCTAGATTCTCAGCGACGTACTTATGAAAGTCATTCTACATATTAAATATAAATATTGACATCAATATATATACATATCATAAATATATTCACTGTTGATATATATTATTCATATTAAATAACTTACAAAAGTTCGTTCGGCCCTTTCCTCCACCCATACATCCGGAGCCGACTCATTTTCTTTCTTCCTGACATGAGTCTTTTTGAAAACTTCTGGTTCAATGGGAGTGCGTCCCAATTCTTTTTCCTATAAATAAAAACTGAAATTTATAACTATATATATGTATCAACTAATTATTTATTTAAAAGTTTGAATTAGAACTTATTTAAACAACTTAACAACTTTAACTAGTTTAGTTTTGACTTAATACAACACTAAATCCACCAACTAAACCACATTAATTAATTTAACTTATTTAAACAACTTAACAACTTTATAACTTGAACTAGTTTACTTTTGACTTAATTCCAACAACTAAATCCATCAACAAAACCACATTTTTTTAATTTAACTTATTTAAACAACTTAACAACTTTAACTGGTTTAGTTTTGACTTAATTCCAACAACTAAATCAATCAACAAAACCACATTTTTTAATTCAACTTATTTAAACAACTTAACAACTTTAACTAGTTTAGTTTTGACTTAATACAACACTAAATCCACCAACTAAACCACATTAATTAATTTAACTTATTTAAACACCTTAACAACTTTAACTAGTTTAGTTTTGACTTAATACAACACTAAATCCACCAACTAAACCACATTAATTAATTTAACTTATTTAAACAACTTAACAACTTTATAACTTTAACTAGTTTACTTTTGACTTAATTCCAACAACTAAATCCATCAACAAAACCACATTTTTTAATTTAACTTATTTAAACAACTTAACAACTTTAACTAGTTTAGTTTTGACTTAATTCCAACAACTAAATCAATCAACAAAACCACATTTTTTAATTTAACTTATTTCTAAATTTAAAGCTAAGTGTCAACACTAGATGGACACAAATCGATCTTGCAAGAAAATCAATTTTGTCATCAATAGGATCAACTAGTGTCAACTAGTGTTGGTACTCATGCTTAACAAATATATTATTTTTAAATTTAAAGCTAAGTGTCAACACTAGATGGACACAAATCGATCTTGCAAGAAAATCAATTTTGTCATCAATAGGATCAACTAGTGTTGGTACTCATGCTTAACAAATATATTATTTCTAAATTTAAAGCTAAGTGTCAACACTAGATGGACACAAATCGATCTTGCAAGAAAATCAATTTTATCATCAATAGGATCAACTAGTGTTGATACTCATGCTTAACAAATATATTATTTCTAGATTTTAAGCCAAGTGTCAACACTAGATGGACACAAATCGATCTTGCAAGAAAATCAATTTTGTCATCAATAGGATCAACTAGTGTTGGTACTCATGCTTAACAAATATATTCTTTCTAAATTTAAAGCTAAGTGTCAACACTAGATGGACACAAATCGATCTTGCAAGAAAATCAATTTTGTCATCAATAGGATCAACTAGTGTTGGTACTTATGCTTAACAAACAATCGATGGACACAAAAATATTATCATAAAATTAAAGCTAAATATCAATACTAGATGGACACAAACACATTATTGAAAACAATTGTACTTGAACTTTAGAAATTTAGAAGCACCAACCTTATCTCCTACTTTGATTAAAGAAGCAATATAGTCTTGTATCAACTTTTTTAGATGTTGAGCTTCCTCAGTTGCCTAGCACGAAAAGTTCTAAAATTAGTTAAATTTCAAGTTCAAGTTCTAATTCTAAGTTCAAGTTCTAATTTCAAGTACAAGTTCTAAGTTCAAGTCAAATTCTAAGTTCAAGTTCTAAGTTCAAGTTCAAATTCTAATTTCAAGTTCAAGTTCTAATTTCAAGTTCTAAGTTCAAGTTCAATTTATAATTTCAAGTTCAAGTTTTAATTCTAAGTTTAAGTTCAAATTTCAAGTTCATGTTCAAATTCTAAGTTCAACTTCAATAACTAAGTTTAAGTTCAAGTTCTAGTTCATGTTCAAGTTCTAAGTTTCAAATTCTAAGTTCAAGTTCAAGTTCTAATTCAATACACTAATTAACAAATTCAATACTCAAATTTCAAGTTCTAAGTTCAAGTTCAAATTCTAATTCTAAGTTCAAGTTAAAGTTCTAATTCTAAGTTCAAGTTCAAGTTCAAATTTCAACATCAAGTTCTAAGTTTAACTTCAAATTCTAAGTTCAAGTTCAAGTTCTAAGTTTCAAGTTCAAGTTCAAGTTCAAGTTCTAATTCAATACACTAATTAACAAATTCAATACTCAAATTTAAAGTTCTAAGTTCAAGTTCTAGTTCTAAGTTCAAGTTCAAGTTCTAATTCTAAGTTCAAGTTCAAGTTCTAATTTCAACATCAAGTTCTAAGTTTAACTTCAAATTCAAGTTCAAGTTCAAGTTCAAGTTCAAGTTCAAGTTCAAATTCTAAGTTCAACTTCAATAACTAAGTTTAAGTTCTAATTTCAAGTTCAACTTCAAATTCTAAGTTCAAGTTCTAAGTTTAAGTTCAAGTTCTAAGTTCAAGTTCTAGTTCAAGATCAAGTTCTAATTTCAAGTTCAAATTCTAAGTTCAAGTTCAAGTTCTAAGTTCAAGTTCTAATTTCAAGTTCAAGTTCAAGTTCTAAGTTCTAAGTTTAACTTCAAATTCTAAGTTCAAGTTCAAATTCTAATTTCAACATCAAGTTCTAAGTTTAACTTCAAATTCTAAGTTCAAGTTCAAGTTCTAATTTCAAGTTCAAGTTCTACTTTCAAGTTCAAGTTCAAGTTCTAATTTCAAGTTCAAGTTCTAAGTTCAAGTCAAATTCTAGGTTCAAGTTCAAATTCTAATTTCAAGTTCAAGTTCTAAGTTCAAGTTCTAATTCTAAGTTCAAGTTCTAATTTCAAGTTCATGTTCAAATTCTAAGTTCAACTTCAATAACTAAGTGTAAGTTCAACTTCTAAGTTCAAGTTCAAGTTCTAAGTTTAACTTCAAATTCTAATTCAATACACTAATTAACAAATTCAATATTCAGATTTCAAGTTCTAAGTTCAAGTTCAATTTCTAAGTTCAAGTTCAAGTTCTAATTCTAAATTCAAGTTCAAGTTCAAATTTCAACATCAAGTTCTATGTTTAACTTCAAATTCTAAGTTCAAGTTCAAGTTCAAGTTCAAGTTCAAGTTCTAATTTCAAGTTCAAGTTCTAAGTTCAAGTCAAAATCTAAGTTCAATTTCAAATTCTAATTTCAAGTTCAAGTTCTAATTTCAAGTTCTAAGTTCAAGTTCTAATTTCAAGTTCTATGTTCAAGTTCAATTTATAATTTCAAGTTCAAGTTCTAATTCTAAGTTCAAGTTCTAATTTCAAGTTCATGTTCAAATTCTAATTTCAAGTTCATGTTCAAATTCTAAGTTCAACTTCAATAACTAAGTTTAAGTTCAAGTTCTAAGTTCAAGTTCTAGTTCAAGTTCTAGTTCAAGTTCATGTTCTAAGTTTAACTTTAAATTCTAAGCTCAAGTTCAAGTTTTAATTCAATACACTAATTAACAAATTCAATACTCAAATTTCAAGTTCTAAGTTCAAGTTCAATTTCTAAGTTCAAGTTCAAGTTCTAATTCTAAGTTCAAGTTCAAGTTCTAATTCTAAGTTCAAGTTCAAGTTCTAATTTCAACATCAAGTTCTAAGTTTAACTTCAAATTCAAGTTCAAGTTCAAGTTCAAGTTCTAATTTCAAGTTCAAGTTCATGTTCAAATTCTAAGTTCAACTTCAATAACTAAGTTTAAGTTCTAATTTCAAGTTCAACTTCAAATTCTAAGTTCAAGTTCTAAGTTCAAGTTCTAGTTCAAGATCAAGTTCTAATTTCAAGTTCAAATTCTAAGTTCAAGTTCAAGTTCTAAGTTCAAGTTCTAATTTCAAGTTCAAGTTCTAAGATTAACTTCAAATTCTAAGTGCAAGTTCAAGTTCATGTTCAAATTCTAAGTTCAACTTCAATAATAATTCAAACTAGTCCTAAATTCAAAATTCAAACTAGTCTTGAAATCACAAATTCAAACTAGTCCTAAAATCCCAAAATCTAACTAGTGCTAAAATCCTAAATTCAAACAACTCCTTAAATACCCTAATTCAATCTAATCTTACAATTCCAAAATCAAACTAATTAACTCAAGAAATACCAAATTTCAAACAAATCCTAAGACACCCTAATTCAAACAAACCCCAACATTAAAATTTTCATTTCACAATCAACAAACACAAACTAACAATCAAATAATCCCTAATTCAAACTAACCATCAAAAACCCCTAAGTTTAACTTACTAACTAACAATCACTCAAACTAACAATCAATAAAAAAACTAATTCAATACACTAATTAACAAATACAATACTCACATTGAAAGAAATTAAAAATAATATTATGAAACCCTAACCTTCAATTAAAGGAGAAGGGCAGTGGATCGACGTCGGGGTTAGTTTGCCGGAGATGTTGTTCTCCTCGCCGGCTGTTGATGTTGATTGGAGAGATGAGAGATAGGCGGCGATTTGTCTCGCCAGTGAGAAGAGACGGGAGGGAGAAAGGAGAGAAGACGAGGGCGGCGGGGGGAGGGCGTCGGGAGGAGGAGCTAGGGCTGCTTGAGAGAAGAGATTAGAGGGATTAGAGGGATTAGAGGGTTTGGTCTTTTTTTAGGTCAAAAATAGGAAGGTTAGGTAGATTTAATTTGAGTCATTGGATTAGTTAAGATGAACGGCTAGGATTTGATCTAGGATTCACTTAAAGGATAGACGGTTAAGATTTAAACTAATGTTTCAAAATTTGGACTAAAGGGTTATAATGTCAATGAATGAATGGCTAAAATTGCAACTAAAATTGATATAAGAGGCTGTAATTGAAAAACGAAATTGGATTGAGGTGGCTAGAATTGCAATGAATTGAATAAGGGAAAAGCTAAAATTGAAAGGAATTAGATTAGAATGGGCTAAAAAATAAATGATTTCGAGAAAAATTAAAGAAATGCTATCCAATTAAAATACTATAAATATTATAACAATTTGTATAATAAAAATCACTTAAATTTTAAAATATTTGAATAAAATAATTATTCTGAGTTTTACTTATAATTTTTAAAATATTTACGATAATTTTATAAAGCATGCAAACTAAAATATATAATTTTTAGACAAAATCGATTAAAAATTTAAACTCGGAATATTTTTAAAAAAACACGTATTTAACCAAATAGCACTTCCGAAAGGGTTATAGGTCTGTCAAAATTGGGTGTCAACATACCGACATCGTGAAGTCGATATTATCTAAATAAAATAATTATTTAAATATACTGACCTCTTTCGGTCGGTATTTATTAATTTATTTTAATATAAACTCACCTTTTGAGGTTGATTTTATTAATTAAAATTACATATACATATACATATACATACATACATATATATATATATATATATATATATATATATATATATATATATATATATGTGCCAAACACATATAGACGTGTGCCTGATAATTAAAAAAAATAAATATTCGCGAACGAACATAAAAGTTTTCAAACAATAAAATTATTTTTTGATATTTCTCTGTATTTTTGCATGAAAATAAATTGACGAAAGTTCTTTGATTTTCTTTCTTAAGCATTCAATCAAATTAAATAACACTACTTATTTATTTTTTCTTATCATCTAGGCTATCTAAATTTAACGCAAATACTCACTTTTAATTTTTAATATAAATCAATACGAATAAAAAAACCCATCTTCAAAAAGACTCTACTGACTTAGTTAATAACACTACTAAAAAAAGACTCTTGCTCATTGCTAATAACACTACTAAACAATGTTACAACTCAACTGACTTTGTTATAAGGTTCTCAGTGATTTTAAAGAAAGAAAACCAACACAATTTCGTCGGTTATTTTTCACACAAAAATACATAACACTCTTAAAAAGAAATTATTATTTTTTAAAAAGAATTATTTTTTGTTAATTTTTAATTTTTTAACTAAAATTAAATGACACATATCGATTTAAAATAAGAAGTTGCAATTGAAGAATATATATAAAAATAAATAAATCATAAAAATAGTATTTCATGTTAAAATGGAACATTAAAAATGGAGTTCAAGGGTTAAAATGGAACAAGGCTAAGATAAAGTGCCAAAATGAAAAATGTGGACAAGTTAGAGGGGTTGTATATGTGTTTGGCCATATATATAATTAGAAGGTATATAATTTAAATTTATAAAATTAACTTGATCGATAAATTAAATTTATTAAATTAAACTTTTGTAGATGTGTAGTTAAATTATTTATATATATATATATATATATATATATATATATATATATATATATATATATCGATCAAGTTAATTTTATAAATTTAAATTATATACCTTCTAATTATATAAATTTAATTTTATTGATCAACAAAAGTTTATCAATATCAAATTTAATATATAAATCTCCTTTAATTGATCATCGATATTTCTTTAATTGATAATGTATTTCATATCTGAACCACTAGTATATAAGACTTGATTTGTTAAACTACTCGAGGAATATATATATATAATTAATCAACGTATTTCATACTCCGATGAAGTATCCTTTACATGTCATCATAATTAGGAGGTGATCACTACACTTGACATCCATTCAAGATCGAACGTATATAATAATACTATCTCGCATTTCATACTAGAATGAAATATATGTTAGTTCTTCACCTCTACTACATCATGACATGAGATATTAAGTTTATTATTAGACGACGGACTGATAGGATTTGTACATTACTCTATAAATATAAGTATAATTATCTTCTAATTCATATCAACGTAGTTTCATACTCTAAATATGGATTATAGATATTTTTTTATTTATTTCACGAATTCTAACATTTTATTTGTAAAAGTATACAAAATTGTTACACTTTTTGAACAATTAATCGTAGGTGTAAACTGAAATTTTAATATTATGCACAATAGCAAAATTATGATTAATAGAAATATTTTAAAGATACCGACCTCCGGATATCGCTTTTATTAAAAGTAATTAGATATAATAAAAAATACCGACATCATGAGGTCAGTATCACATTAAATTTTAAGATAAATAAAAAGTAATCATGTTAATTAAATAATATTGACATCGGAAGGTCGGTATTTTATATTAAATTATTTTTTAACTTATATAAAACCATCATTCGGAGAACGATTTATTTAAAGTTAATTGAAAATATTAATTTATTACATACTATTTAATTTTACGGACATCTGAAAGTCGGTATTATAATTTTTTTTGTTTTTTATTTTACACAAAACCATTATCCGGAAGACGATTTAAATAAAATTAAATCAAAATATTTCTCAATTTTGTTTTTTTTATATGGAGAAATGGGGAAAATCGCGTCTACTAGTGCATATATTTTTAAAAAAGCGACGGACAACGTCTCTATGTCCGTCGCTTTTAAAAAAAAATGTTTGGCCAACATTTTGACCAAAAAGCGACAGACTAAGAGACATTGTCCGTCGCTTTCTTAAAATATTTGACCAGATATTTTGACCAAGAAGTGACGGACATAAAGATGTTGTCCGTCGCAAATTTAAAAAATAATTAAACAATTAAAATTAATAAAAAGCGACGGACGGCGTGACTTTTTTTAAAATAATAAATAATTATTTTTAATAAAAACCGACGGACTGCGTCACTATCTATATAAAATAATTAATTAGCAAAAATACGCGAAAAAAAGCGACGGACTAAGCGATGCCGTCTGTCACTTTTAACAAATATATTTTTTAAAAAAAATTAACTATCAAGCGACGGACTAACAGACGTTGTCCGTCGCTTTTTAAAAATGTTTGACTAGATATTTTGACCAAAAAGCGACGGACTAAGAGATGCCGTCCGTCGCTTTTTTTAAAAATTAATTAATAAAATCAAATAAATTAAAACGACGGACAGCGTGGTTATTGTTTAATTTATAAATAATTATTTTTAATAAAAAACGACGGACTAAAAGATGTAGTCCGTCGCTTTTTGTAAAATAATTTTAAAAATAATTATTTTAATTAAAAAGCGATGGACGGCATCTCTTAGTCCGTCACTTTTTTGGAGCGACGCCGTCCATCGCTTTTTCTTCCGTCGCTTTTTAGCAGTTTTTTAGTAGTGATATTGATTGGTAAATCTACCACTAAAATGTTCAAGAATAGTCAAAATAAGTGTATACATAGCGTCTTCTCTATTTTGAACAAGGGCAAAGCCTAAATTATCAACTCCTTCATTTACTGCCTTAGCATTAATTACCGTTGCTCTCGCATCAGAGGGCATATAATTATCCCACCATCCTCTTAGTTGACCGGTAAATCCTGCAATAATCATCTTGCAAATGGTCTTGTCAGTGTTACTAACACTTTTGCAGATAGTAGCATACGTAAGCATCCTATGAACCATAATCGTCAACTGCCTATTAGTTAGCCCATCAAGATTCCATTCATAAATCTCACTTCCACTATAAGAAGTGTTAGTTTGATTCCAATCTCTTTCCTCTATTAAAACATCTTGAGGAGTAGGCCTGGGATAGTAATATGTTTGCATGCTAGGTGTTCTAGTATAAGCAATATTACCACTATTCTTCTTTGGATACCCATGAAGTTTATTAACTTCTATTTCCATTTGAGTTTTGAAATCAAAAGTGGCTTCCATCTCATCTGCAAAATCTTCAGCGAGACTTATCAGTTTCGCATTTGCACCAAATTGAGAAAACTTTTTATCAAGAAGATTTTCAAGGTCGTGCAAAGGTCTAAGAATAAAATCCTGAATCTCAGGAGGCCTTTGAATATGAACATCAGGCTGTTTTTGACGAAAAAGCCTAATCCGAAACTTGTTTCACAGATTTTAGCTTATTATCAATTTGAACAATCAGATTAGACAGACTATCTAATTTGTTGTCTAGAGAACAAATATGTTCACCAATAACTTTAACATATAGACCCAAATAATTATTTTGAGAAATAAGACGATTAATTTCATGTATACTTACTGCGGCGACTTCAGTATTAATAAATTTATGAAAAGCAGTAAAAGTAATACCAGTATTATTTGGTAAAATAAACGGAGCTTGAGGAGGATAAATGGATTGAATAATATTACATGATTCATCTTTGTAAGATCGTTCAAGAACGTTGATGAATAAAGGCAAATAAGTGGTTATAAACCAAGGCACAAAGAACATAAATGATTATGTAATGCACAAGTTTCATAAAACTCTTGAGAAATATTATTTAAATCTTCTTTACTGTAAGTGTCAAAAAACCAAGTTTTAAACCGATTCCATTTTTCATTTAAAAATTCGTTTTGAATATATTTTCTTGCCAGTGAACCTGGACTAAAATCAATTTGATGTTCACTCATCATTAAGTATCATTAAGATTAAAATCTATCTCGGATACAAAAGGAATATTCTTATCAGAAACATCAGATGATTTATCATTCATTTGAACAATGTTTAATCGAGGATCAATTTTATTTTTTTATTTTTCTGCAGATATAATTGTTGATAAAGTATGTAATGAAGCAGCGCGATTTCTAGCTGGACCATAACAAGGTTCTATCGGAGAAATATGTTGAATATCCAGTCTTCTATCAGAAGCAAAAAAATGTCTACTATAAGGAACACTTTTCTCATCAAACTGTATACAAATTTTTCCATCAGAATTTTGACTAATATGAGAATATTCAGAATTGGTGATAGTATCTGTCAGTTGTTCAGGGGGTATAACAGAATCTAGAGTCCAAGTTGTAGGAAAATTAATTTCTTCCCATTTTATAGGTCTTCTAGTAGTGACCTTAGATCTGGCAAAATTAGTTTCTACCAAAATAGTTTGATCAGATGTATCATATAACTTACATCTAGGATTCAAAGTAGCAAGTAATTTAAAATAGATTCTATAAAACAAGCAGATTAATTTAGAACCAGTTGCATAGTTATAACCATGCATTTTAACATTTAAAGTTAAAGCATCTAAAATATTAGAATCAGTCAAAGATAACTGCAAATTAGGTTGAGCATTAAAATAGACTGGACCATAGGTCACTATAGATTCTATCGAACCCATCAAAGATTATATGGCCAAGAATTATTGGACTCTATTTCTCAAAGAATCCAAGATTATGGTACTATTCCTCACAAAGGAATAATTGCTGACAACTCCGTCAAACATATTGCCAGAAGAATTTCCATCCAAGATGGAAATAAAGAAGAAATAATAAAGGAGTATTTGGATGAAATTAAGAGGAATCTACTCCTCAATATCACTCACTATGAAAATCAGACACTTCAATGAGAAGTGAAACAAGTGATGATATTGCAGATGATGCTCAAAAGGCCCAGCCTTGTGAATCGGCGAAACCCGTGACAGAAGATATGTTGTCTAAAGCAGAAGGTTTACTTAGGGAGTTGAAAAAGAAAGACAAGATGACCACTATTGATTAACAGTAGATACATTGTTAAACCACGGTAGAAAAACTGTTACTGTACATTTGGGACCCATTGATAAGGGACCCATGGCCACTGTAAATCACTGTAGATCGGTCATTGTAGATCACTGTAGATAGATCCATTTTTCTTCTATAAATAAGATATTTTGTAGTTTGAAGGAGGGGCATCGAAAAACACTCTCTCTTAATTAAAGTTTTTTTTAAGTTGTTTGTTTCTCTTAGTTTGTAAAGCTCTCGGTTTGCCGGAGGTTCGCCGGAAGTAAATAAAGTTGTTGATATTTCTCATCGGCCCTGTTGGCCATTGTTACAAGGTAATTTAATTCTCTTCTTTTATTTTTAAAATCTTTTTATATCTCCGATCTGGAAGTTGTGACTATGTCTGGCTAAAAATTTATATCTATGCCGGATAACTAACTTCTCTTTTATGTAGACCATGAATGGATCTAAGCTTTATTTAAATATAGAAGAATTTTAGTATGGCTTCTCGACTTGGTTCTGAGATTGAGGTACAGTCAGATCTAGTACTACTTTTATTGGCTTTGTCTTTATGACTCCGTCTGATGAGCCGTGGTTTTTAGCTCGAAATTGAGTTTGATAAGTAGGGTGCTTGATACACGATTAGAACTATCAGACACATGGGCTCAATAAAAGTATGTATTAGCTTCTTGACAGACCCTTTGCTTGGGTAAAATAATTAAACCATGAAGTCTGAGAAACTATGTTAAAATTCTTGTGTATTTCGATTCTTATGTAGTTGGACTACCTCTAAGGATATTGACTTGCTTGATCTATGACTGGGCGGACCACTGCCATGTCAGTGATCCTGTATCGTTGCACCGACCTGGCGGTGGTCCGCCCAGTAATAGATCAAGCAAGTCAATATCCTTAGAGGTAGTCCAACTACATAAGAATCGAAATACACAAGAATTTTAACATAGTTTCTCAGACTGCATGGTTTAATTATTTTACCCAAGCAAAGGGCCTGTCAAGAAGCTAATACATACTTTTATTGAGCCCATGTGTCTGATAGTTCTAACCGGGTATCAAGCGCCCTACTTATCAAACTCAATTTCGGGCTAAAAACCACGACTCATCAGACGGAGTCATAAAGACAAAGCCAATAAAAGTAGTACTAGATCTGACTGTACCTCAATCTTAGAACCAAGTCGAGAAGCCATACTAAAATTCTTCTATATTTAAATAAAGCTTAGATCCGTTCATGGTCTATATAAAAGAGAAGTTAGTTGATATTTCTTATTGAAAACTCTGAGAAAAGAAGAACCCTGGAAGATATTCTAGCGATATTTACTTAACGAATTATACTTCCCAGGAGAGTCATACAAAACCCACTCGTATTACGAGACCATTTTAACGAATACAGGTAGTGTTGAATTTCAACACTTATCAGGTTATAACACCAGCAAGAATGTTTATAACTTCTCTAAAATGATCATAAAGCAGATTATATCAATTGAAGATTGGGGTATATCCTCGATGAAAGAAAGGCAGATCAGCCTCAATAAAATCCCTATTAATTTCACTTATTGGGATTATATTAACGCTTTCAGCAAAGTCCTTTATTATAACAATGAAAGGCATAAACATACTTGGTTTATCAAGGTGTGTGCAAAGATATTTGTTGACCCAATTCCTAACTGGTTCTTAAACTGGTGGTCATACCACGGACCGACGGTAAAGATTTTACCTGATCCCTTTTTAAATTTATACAAAAACTGGGTTAAGATTTCACCAGACCTTAATGATTTATACCACTCAGATCATGTTTGTTATATAGAACAAATTGAACAAATTTATTTCTTCATAGAATTCTCGATTCCATGGATCCATAAATGGACCTCGAAAGTAGGTTTTACTGAAGAACAAATTCCATGCTTATGTCGGATTTAGTATAATAATTTCTGGGATAAATTAATAAAGAAGGATCCCATGACTAAATCATTATATGGCCAAGAATTATTGGACTCTATTTCTCAAAGAATCTAAGATTATGGTACTATTCCTCACAAAAGGAATAATTGCTGACAACTCCGTCAAAATTGTAACCAAAGTAATATCAGTAAAGAAGTCAAGAAAACCCATTTTTTTAAGAAGAAAGATATTCTCTAGATAATTGTCAATTTTTTCCTAGATTTTAATTAACTTCAATTAATTTATCTTTCTGATCACCAATAAGTTATATGATCAAAAACATGAATAATATATTAATTTGTATTTTTCGATTCTTATTAGAGACAAAAGAATAATAATACTAAGTGTTAATAGATAACTTGAAAAATAAAATAGGTCATATACTATAATAATTAAATTTTTATTTAATTAATCTTAAAGAGAAAAACATTCTATTGTAAATGAGATTCAAAGAATATTTTTTTTTTCAATTTTAATTAGGAGGATTTTAAAATTATACTTGAAGAATTATTATTTCTAAATTTAGTGAGCATTCTTAGTTTACTTTATTACTTCATTTGTACATTTTATTTATCATACTGGTTTTTTTTTTACAATCTTTAAAAACTTTTATTCAATTAAATTATTTTTATTTATTATTTAATTTTAATTTAATACTAATTTGTTTTTTACCATATTAATTTTTTTAGCACAATACATCAATTAGATTAGACTTTATTCTAATTTTAGGAAAGATAAAAAAAAAGAATTAAAAAAAAAGAGAATGGTCTTGAATGTACTCTACTTTTACAAGAGATGGGTCCCACTTGTTAGATGTGACAGATTCTTCTAGTAAGTTGCCTGGTTTTTTGGGAAATTCAAGAACTACCACTACATTATGTACAACTGCTCTAAACTGAGATTTTTAGTAAATTGACGAAATTGCCGTTGGTCGTCCTCCTCTTCATGTTTCTATATAATAGAAATTCCGGAGCGAGAAGGGAAAAAATAATTGAGCAAAATTTTTAAAAGATAATAAAAATTTAGGATCAAACCATAAGGACAACATTTGGATGAAAGGATGGATGCTGTTAAATCGTTGGTTGAAAAACCCACGCTGACATAAGCTTTGTAAGGCGCACACTGACATGAGTTTGGTAAGATGAATGCTGGCATGAGCCTTACTATTACAATATTTTAAAAAAACGTTCAAAAAATATTAATATTGCTTCTCCATTATTTATTCAATCATTTGTTGTTGTGTTTCCATGTTTATTCAAACCATAAGAACCGATAATGTGATAACAAAAAAAAAAATCAAAACCGTTATCAATGAATTATTGAACCCATTAAATTTTAAGCAATAAAAAATCATCTCTCGTGACACACACTTATTTGTAGATATACGTACGCACATACTTATTTTTAACTCATGATAATTGTCATTAAAAGATTCATGAGTTTTTAAATTCAATTAATAGTATGTCATTTGCTTTAACAATATGCATTAGTCTCAATAAATGATAAAAACTAATGCATATTACAATTGATGTTGACATGTCTAATTAAAATAAGGAGACATATATTATGTGATTAATTAACTTAATTATTTACATAATTGACGTTTGAGAATATACACAAACATAATTTAAAATCTAACTTCATAATATGTCTAATAAAAATATTTTATTATGTATTTATATGCTCAACTAGAATAAATCATAGTCTAAATATTTATATAATATTTACTAATAAATTTAAATGATATTAATGTATTCAGTTTATTGAATAAAAAATGTTAAAATTTTCATCCCTCCACTATTTTAGAGGCTCCGATCAATTAAAATTGTGACGAAAGCTAAGGACTATAGTGTGAAATGTATCCTTAAGGATTTAAATCATATCATTGTATTTGGATCACTTGTTTTATCATAAATAGTATCTATTATTGAAATTTCTTTTAGAAAAATACCTATTCATGATTTTCTTTGAGCAACTTTCACATATAGCAAACACAAAATTCATATTTGTATGCTATAACAAAGTTTACATAATTGCGCTCCATAGCAAACATATAGATGTATAATTCGCTATACATATACAAAGAAGACAGTTGTATAATTCGCTATACATATACAAAAGAAAGCAGTTGTATACAAAAGATCAATTGTATAATTTGTGTATGTATAAAACGAGAAAGAGAGAAAGGCAAAAGAAAACTGGGAAAGAACATATTTGTATTGTATAATTATAAGTGTATAGGACGTAGATATATGTATTTGCATGTGTATATACAATTTTCTCTCGCTTTATACAAACATAAGCGCAATTTATACATTTCGTTTATGTTTGTATATGCGAGAGAGGCGAGGGTGGCGAGCCGAGATTTGGGAGAGTGGCAAGCGAGATCTGGGAGAGGGGAGAGAAGGGAACAAAAATATATGTATATATACAATTTCCTCTCGCTTTATACAAACACAAACACAAACACATTTTATACATTTGTGTTTGTATAAAAGCGAGAGAGGCGAGCGAAACTGCCACCAAACGAGAGTGGCGAGCGAGATTCCACCAGGGAAAGTGGCGAAAATAGCAATAGTTTGCTATAGGGTACAATTAAATCAAAGTATATTTATAGCATTTAATTTGAATTAATTATTTGCTATTATATATAATTTTCCCATTTTCTTTTCACACTTCTCAACAAACTAGAAAGGGGAAGCCCGTGCTTTCCACGGGCCCAATCATCATTATTTGAAATTTGCAGTGTTTGTTTGTGGTACTTTTAATTTTTTAAAATTCAATGATATTTGTTTTTAAAAAAAATAATAATGTAATATTAATGACGTAACATTCATATTCAAAATAAAAGGTAATTTATAGATAAAAAGATGGACAAATAAATTAAAATTAAAATTATAACATAGTAGATATCTGCCACACTTAATTAAGTAGTATTTATTTGATATTTTTTATAGTAAAAAAAAATCATTTATGTAGATGAAATTTAAAAATTAACAAATTTTTTATGTAAAATAAAAGATGCAATAATTAAAATATGAATACGAAATATATTTACGTAATACGAAATATCAAAAGCTCTAACAAAATTTTTATGTAAAATAAAAGATGGAAATAATTAAAATGAATACGAAATATATTTACGTAATACGAAATGTCAAAAGTTTCAAATGAGTAGAAATAAAAACAGAAATTAACAAATGTTGTTGTCTAGGTTCGAACCCCGGACCCTATACTTAAAATGGCGGGCTTAATATTTTTATTTTTTTGAATTAATAATATAATATTAACGATCTAACATTAATATTCGGAATAGAAGGTAATTTATAGATAAAGAGTTGAACAAATAAATCAAAATTTCAATTTATAACATCGTCGATATCTGCTACACCTAATTAAGTAGTATTTATTTGATATGTTTTTTATAGTAAAAAATCATTTATGTAGATGAAATTTAAAAATTAACCAAAATGTTATGTAAAATAAAAGTTAGAATAATTAAAACATGAATACAAAATATATTTACGTAATACGAAATGTCAAAAGCTCCAAATGAGTAGAAATAAAAATAGATATTAACAAATGTTGTTGCCTAGGTTTGAACCCCAGACCATATACTTAAAAAGGCAGGGCTAAGCCAGTAAGCCAAGCAGCTCAATATGTGAATAAGCACACAACTGAAGCTGACCTGTTGACGACCAGCTGTGTGCTTATATAGGTAATTCTTATATAGTAACTAGATACACAACCCCGTGCCAACACGGGGCCCAATATATATTACTAATTTTTTTGTCTCAATGTGATATCATGGAATTTGAGAATTTCTCAAAAATTTTATATGATTTTAAAAATATTTTTAGTTGTTAATTATTGTATAGTATTTTTTTTTTAACATAATTTTAAAATAATAGTATATATTATTCTCTTTGTTTTAATTTATGCGGCATATATAGGATTTCAAAAATTAATTTTTTTTTGTCTTTTAAATATATTAAATTATTAATTATTGTAATTTATAATACCTTTTAATGTAATTTTCAAATTTACTTTTAATTTCCAAAGTTATGTGACATTGATAGATTTTTTGGAGTCAAGTGACTTTTTTATATATATTTTAATTTTTAAAAAATTATTAATTATTGTGATCTATAATATTTTTTACGTCAATTTCAAATAATATATGTTTATCATCTAACCAATTTTATGTGGTACCAATAAAATATCAAGAGTTCATCGATTTTTTTTTATATAACTTTTAAAAATTTATGTTATTAATTATTGTGATTTATAGTATTATTTATATATTCTTAAATCTATAACCAACAAAAAGAATAAGAGAAATAAATTTAATACAAAGAAAATACTAAATAGTAATGAAAATACTATATATACAAATGTTTAAATGAAAAATGAATAAAGAGCCAACATTGTAAAGTGAGCCAATGGTTGGGCCCACACAATTCAAGAGAAGAATATTTTGATAGGACATATAAGCTATTAGGTAAATATTAATGTATAAATTATAAGAACTACATATACTAAATAACATCCTATTCCTTCTAGTTTTTTATTTACCAAAAATTCTTTAAAAATGATATTTGCAGGATACATAGCGTTGTGCATGGGATACATTAGGTTTGATACATTCCACATAGCGATATACATAGCATTGTGCACGAGATACATTAGATTTGATACATTTCACATAGCGGGATACATAGCGTTGTGCACGGGATATATGCGGAATACATAGCGTTGTGCACGGGATACATAGCGTTTGATACATTCCACATAGCGGAGGGATACATAGCGTTATGCACGAGATACATAGGTAAATAAGGAATTTTTGAAAATTTTGAAATAAATAGGGATAAATGGATATTAAGGTAAGTAAAAGAGTGTAGTTAAGTAATTTGTCCAATATTAATTGGTTTTTGGGTCCAATAAAGAAAATGTACGATCTTAAAGCAAGAGGATACAAAGGCTTAAGGAAAGAAAGAGTAGGCAGTTACGAAAATGCCCTTGTCATAAAATCAGGCATATTGATGAAGACATACCTGGTTGTAGACTCTTCTACTAAGTAGTAAAGTAATACGTGTGGAAATTATTTTTAAAAATTTCTATTAATTATACTAGGCATGACAAGTGTACTCTTCAAATTAAGTTCAAACTTTCTGTATGTATTGTAGTTGCGTGACGTCTAATGATTTACTATTAAAACATGATAATATATATATATATATATATATATATATATATATATATATATATATAGTGGTGGAGCCAGAAATTTACTCAAGGGTGTCCAAAAATAATGGTTTGTGGCTATCAAAATAAAAAAAATAATATTGTGTTATTTAGGGTTCGAACCCAAAACTCCTTCAATCAAATAGACAACTATTACTACTACGCCAAAAACATAACTTTTGTCAAGGGTGTCCAACTTTAAATATATATTCGTTAAATGTAGAATTTGACATATTTATACAACGTAATTTTCCGACAAGTGGTGTACAATGTTATATTACTATATCTAATAAGTGGGAATAACTACTACTTAGCACATGACAAGTGTTGGTTGATATGTGCTTGATAGTGCTGTACATTCTTCTTTTATGGTTGTACCTTTAAAATTTATATTATTGGACAATTTAACACCATTAATTACCTACTACTTTATTAGCCAAAAAGTTTGACCTCATTTGGGCCCATTTATTATTTATATGTTTTCAATTTTCAATATATGTTGTCTATCTAATTCTTTTTTTCAACCTTTTATTTTAAACTTCTTGAAATTTAATTACCTATTTATTACTCTCTCTATGCACTTTTAATTGTTATGATTTCCTTTTTAGAGTCAAACTATAAGAATTTTAACTAATATTTTACAATGTGTTTTTTCATCATATTCATAGGCAAAAAATTACAATTTATAGTACTTTTTGTATAGATTTTGCATATTTAATTTTTTTTAAAAAAATATCGAATTAATACAATCTCATTTAACTTTGAAAATTAGTCAAATGGACTTTCAAAAAGCGCAACATGACAAATACAAGTGGACGGAGAGAGTATATTTTAGCTAGAAAATATATTAGAGGTACAACTTTTTAAAAAATTTAAATTTTTATTGCGTTGACTCTTGAAATCTTATCATTGTCATATGAATTTGAACAAATTATATATTATTAAAAGTTACATAAAAGATGCTATAAATCACAATAATTAGCAATTAAAAATATTTTTAAATCATATAAGAAATTTGGTTGACTAATTGGAATAGAATAAGTAACATGTACTATTTGAAAATAACGTCAAAATTTCTAGAATTTACAATAAATTTAACAACTGAAAATATTTATGATTATTCACGTGAATTGAAACATGAGTAACCTATATTATTCAAAACTAACGCAAAAATACTATAAATCACAACAATTTAATAACTTCAAATATATTTTAAAGAAAACATATAAAAAATCGACTGATCTTCAAATTCCATTTATATCACATAAATTAAAACAAAAAAAATTAATATTTATTGGGCCCGTGCTGGCACGGGCACCAAATATCTCTATATATATATGTGTCACAAATGGAAAAGTCCCAATCAAGGAAGCAACATATATCATTTAACAACTTAAAATATCTCAAAGACATTTTAAAAGGGTTAATTTTGTAATTTTATCCATATCACATAAATTAGGACAAAGTGACCAGTAATGTACGTTATTTGAAAGTTACATAAAAATATTATAAATCACAATAATTAATAACTTAAAACAATTTTTTTTTTAAATATGAAAATTTGGATGACTCTCCAAATTTCATTTGTGTCACATAAATTGAGACAACAAAATAACATATATTGGGTCCATTTTAATTTATTTGTCTTATTTTTTTTTTTTTATATTTAAAAATTACGTAAAAATACTATAAATCATGTTAATTGACAGTATAAAATATGTTTTGAAAAAAATACAAAAAGTTCCATTGATTCTTGAAGTGAATCTATCGTAAAAATACTATAAATCATGATAATTGATAACATAAAATATTTCAAAAATGTTGTATGTGGGTAGTCTTATTATGCCTTAAATAGCGTCAAAGAAAGTACATGTTTGTGATAAAAAAAAAACTTATTCCTTTATTCACGCAAATAATCGCTTCAAAAACTCGATTATTAGCCCCAAAACATACCATTTATATTATTGGGCCCGTGCTTAACACGGGTAACATTATCTAGTATATATATATATGTAGTGCACATCTATACTAGCCAGTTAGGCTAACGGCATTAATTGCATGTTGCCGGCATATGTATATATATCTTCTCTAATTTTGCATATATAAAATATACAACAATCAACGTAATCTACCTTAAATTTTACACCTATGATGTATAATTATCCGTATTCGGAAATTATCCCTATTATTGAGAGTTATAGATAAATTAAATCTGAAAAGGTAATATTTATCACTAGTCTAGAATTAACTGATGATAAAAAGGCCTTAAAATGACATTGCATATCATTACCACAAACTCTAAACCAACATTGACTCAAAATAAGAGAGTATATTTTATGTTGAAAGCTAACGCGAACAACACTTTTGCTCACATGACTGACTAGCTCAAGGTTGGTCCGCATTTTCACAAGGAAAATTTGATAACTTGTGCCGTAGCTATAACAAGTTTCAGAAAATTTTGATTTGAAATTAGTGTTTATTTATGATATTTGAAGAAAATTTCAATTTTATAGTTCGAAATTTTGATTTCAAATCTCAAGTTCTACCAAGTAATTTGGCTCATGCATAAAGATGAGTTAAGATTAATTGAGGGTTAATAATTCTTTTTATCATACTATAACTCATTACCGCTTCTACCTGCACACGATCAAAGAAAATAAAACCTCAACATCTACGGGAGCAAGAACGAAACCTCTTTATGTATGTGTTGGATAGTTAGAAATTGTATTTTTGCTTATGTGTTAGGAATTAGTGGCATAGGACGAGAAATAAGATTTTTGGTTGGAAAGAAAAAGGAAAATAATCAATTTTTGGAATATATTGACACTGCAACACGTGATGGTTGCTAATGGGGTAAAATAATTGTTAGTTAGAAAAAAAATTAATCATTGGCAAAGCAAGGATATGGCATAATTGGTTTATGTGCATCTCTGTTTTGTTAAGGTTACAGGTTGTGAAATTATTGATTTTAATTTTGATTTGTAGTCCAAGGAAGAAATTGTATTTTTGCTTATGTTTTGTTTTGCACCTACAGAGTTGGAGGACATAATCAGTTGAGACCAAGTTAAAAAACACGTTTATGTATTATGCCTGAAAATCTATTGCAACTAAAAGTATGTATTGTTGCAGTGTGTATAGTTTCAACAATGTATTTTATAAGGTTCTAATTAGGATGAGTGACTACTTTCTTATGCTAAATTTTGTAATTTTATAATTTAAGAACTACTCCTTATGTTCTTGTTTACATGTCATGATTGGCAAAATTAGATATTCCAAATATTTTGTCATTTCTGGAAACCAAGAAAGAATTACATAACCCTTGGTAGTGACAGGGTCTTATTTCAAGGATACACAAGTATAGAACAATGCCTTATATAGCATTTTGGCAGTGCTCGACAGACATCCAAATGATCCAATGCTTATGGCTCATTATAGACATATTATACACTAGAATATTGTTTACGTAATATATATTCTAGTATTAATTCTTGATCTACCAACATCGTCTACAGTGGAATAGGGGTAGCAAGCAGAGGTTGAGCTTTTGCCAGGGTAATACCAAATTTTTCCTCCATGGCCAAATCTTTAGGTGCAATTCCACCATCTAGCTTCCAATTTAAGGTATTTATCAATGAACCTAGCGCGATTGGAATCATCCTAATAGCCAAAGGCAATCCAGGGCAAATTCTTCGACCAACACCAAATGGAATCAACTCAAAATCCCGGCCTCTAACGTCTATATCAGACTCCCAAAACCTCTCCGGTTTAAACTCCAATGGGTCTTTCCATAGACTAGAGTCGCGCCCTATTGCCCATACATTTGTTGGGTTCGAATGGTGATTCGGGCGTCATGCGGAAGCTTACAATTTGCAAATCATATAGTTGATAAATTAGATAACAAAAAACTTATACTAAAAATCAAAATATTATTATATCAAAACTAATATAAAGAAAAACATTGAAACTTTAGAGAGAATAAATCTCCCCATAAACTAAACTCTTTAAATGTCTACATTGTGGATACTATTGTTTTTTGTGTTAGAAGAAACAAACCTATATTTATAGAGTCCTAAAACTTTTTCTTACTAGAAAAGAGTCCTAAAAGGAGAAAATAAACCAAATATGAAAGAATATTATATTTTCCTTTCAAGAAAAGTAAAAACATTTATGATAATGTTTTGTCTTTTCTTTAAAGAAAAATAAATCTTAAATTATGGTAAGAAAATCAGGCAAAACCCTAACAAATCTCCCCTTTTGGCTGGATTTTCTTGACAAAGTTTGATCTGTCTTCTTCATTGCATGATAATCTTGTTCTTCACAAAATCTTCATCACTGTTGTTTGCCATGGTTAAAAATAAAATTTAAAATATATGGATTAAAAATGGGTTAAAAATATTTTGTTTTTATTCTTAAAAATTGCAGCAACAGGAATGTTGAAAAATATGGTTGAAACTTCTTCTCCACATGTAGCTTGACAAAAAATCTTTATTATCATCAAATTTGTTGCAAATTGATTTGAAACCACTTGAACCTTTCTTCAACCTCGTTGAACCATAGGACCACCGGATCTTTGAACCATGTGCTCTGATACCACTTGTTGGGTTCGAAGGGTGATTCGGGCGTCATACGGAAGCTTACAATTTGCAAATCATATAGTTGATAAATTAGATAACAAAAAACTTATACTAAAAATCAAAATATTATTATATCAAAACTAATATAAAGAAAAACATTGAAACTTTAGAGAGAATAAATCTCCCATAAACTAAACTCTTTAAATGTCTACATTGTGGATACTATTGTTTTTTGTGTTAGAAGAAACAAACCTATATTTATAGAGTCCTAAAACTTTTTCTTACTAGAAAAAGAGTCCTAAAAGGAGAGAATAAACCAAATATGAAAGAATATTATATTTTCCTTTCAAGAAAAGTAAAAACATATATGATAATGTTTTGTCTTTTCTTTAAAGAAAAATAAATCTTAAATTATGGTAAGAAAATCAGGGCAAAACCCTAACAACATTCACAAGAACTTGTGAGTCTTTTGGAATAGTAGAGCCATGAAGCTCAATATCTTCCTCAACTTTGCGCGGAATTAGGAAAGGAACTTGTGGGTGTATTCGAAAGGTTTCTTTTACGATGCACCTCAAGTAAGGAAATTTTGCAACATCAGCTTCATCTATTAGTTTGCCTCTGCCAATTACTTGTGCTAGTTGTTCTTGTGCTTTCTCGAAAGTATGTGGATTCTTGAGTAGTTCTGCCATTGCCCACTCCAATGTATTTGATGTCGTATCTGTCCCTGCTGCAAACAGGTCCTGCAAAACTTACTAGTGTAAGATCATATGAAGTAGATGCCATATAAAATCAAGTGAAAAATTCCAAAACATATGTTGCTTTCAATTAGTCAAACTTGAGTTGTGACTTGTGAGCCTTTGGTGCGGAGGTTTGGCTTGACCCCTACTATATCAATGTATAACAAAAAGTTACAAAGAGGTCAGAGGGGGGGATGAACCTTATGTTAGAGGGACTAGTACTAAGAGTTGCACCAAAAAGATTGATGAGAAGGAGTGACCTATTCATACTAGCTTAAGAAAACAATTATTGATATAACTAATTCGTCAAACTATCTTTATTAATTGATGTTTAGTAGTAGATCTTGGAAAATAATTTGAGAAATTGTCTTATCTAATATATTAAAAGTGGCAAGTAAAATATAAATGAACATTGGTCGATTTGGGGAAAGAGGGGTAGAGAATAAACTAACCATACACAATCACTCGGTTTGATTTCTGTCAATTTCATGAGGGCTAATGTCGAGAAGGGCATCTAACACATCAACATTTTCACGATTTCCCAATTCCCTTTCCTTTAGCCGCTCATCGATCAAATCACTTGTTAACTAGTGTAGATGGTTAACAAGCTAGATGGTTGAGTTAGTTAACTAATTAGCTAGAGTTAGTTAACAATATAGACATTTGGCATTAGTTAGTTACAAGCTCATGTGATTAGTATAAATACACAAGTGTACAGATTCAATGAATCAAGTTACATAATTCAATCAATACAATTTCTTTCTTCCTCTCTACATTTCTGTAAAGATTAAAGCTCCAACTATGAAGCTATCATGGTATTAGGTGCTTCGACTTCATCATTCCTAAAAACTAGTGAATCGAAAGAAGTTACTCAAAGGTTCCCATGACTGGAACTACAATGAATGCAACTGGAGATGGAACTGCTAGCACTGTCAGTGGTACACGCACAACAACATTCCCTGTGATTGATCATAATCATCCCCTGTTTCTTCAGAATACAGAAGTTCCAGGTAGTTCCCTAATCTCACTACAATTAACAGGTTCAGAGAACTATGCTTTGTGGAGTAGGTCTTTTCGAATTGGCTTAGGAGGTCGAAGTAAGCTAGGTTTTGTGGATGGAAGGTTTCCTAAGTCTCTGTTTGAGCCTGAATTACATGATCAGTGGGAAAAATGTAATGCAGTAGTTTTGAGTTGGATTATGAATGCAGTGAGACCTGGTCTCCTTAGCTCTGTTGTATATGCATCTGATGTTAGAAATGTGTGGCTAGATCTGAGAGAAAGGTTTGACACTGTGAATGGATCCAGAGTTTTTCAGCTGCACAGAGAGATTCATTCTCTCACTCAAGGAACAATGTCAATCGCTGACTATCATTCAAGGTTGAGAGACCTCTGGGACGAGTATGATGCTATCATGCCATACCCTCAGTGTCCGTGTCCTGAATCAAAAAAGTTTGGTGAACATTGTGATTATCAAAGGTTATTGCAATTCTTAATGGGGTTAAATGAGTCGTATTCCTTCACTCAACAAAGCATATGCACTACTAATTGATCAAGAAAGTCAGAGAAGTCTGGCTAGTACTAGTTCCAACAGCTCAGGGATGATAGAAGGCACAACAATGTATACTCACAGACACAACACCTACAATAATGGAGCTGGTTCATCTAAGGTGTCTTCTGCGAAATCATTCTCAACTGTTGGTGATCACAATGAAGGATATAATCACAGTACTAGCTCTTCAGGAGGAAGCTACGAGGCTAGAAAAAACTTCTTACAATGTGAACATTGTGGATGTAAGGGTCATTCCAGAGAACAGTGCTACAAAATAGTGGGATATCCTGCAGACTTCAAGTCTAAGAAGAAACCTCTGAACACAAGGATGTATGCTAATCAGGTGGATCTCCACTCTAATCCTGGACAGGAGAACATAGGCTGCAGCAACAAAGGAAACAACATTACAGGAAAAGGAACAGGTCCTCTATCTGGAGCTGTTTTCACTCCTGCTCAGTATCAACAAATTATTCATCTGCTATCTAGATCAAGTGGTGAGAACACAACAGCTGAACCATCTGCAAACACTGCCACTACTGAAGATTCAGGTAGTTCCCCTATTACTATGTCATGTAATTATGCAAGTAGAAAATAGATAGTTGATACTGGAGCTTCACATCATATCACATCTGACCTTGGCATTCTAAACAAAGCTAGGGATGTGCCTGAACAAGGAGAAAGTAAAGTTCATTTACCAAATGGTAAAGTAGCATCAGTTACTCACATTGGAAGTGCTTGTGTGTTAAACAATCAACCTATATCTAATGTGTTATTCTTACATGACTTCAGGTTTAACTTGTTGTCAGTCTCAAAGATAACCAAAGAACTACAATGCATGGTGTGTTTCAAGCTCCAAGTCAGCTGGTCAACTGTAGTATAAACAACTCTGTTAGTTCTGTTACTCATTCAAAGTCAGTGTCACTGCCAGTGTGACTCCTGTCAACATGGATTCTGAGTCAGTTCTGCCCTCTGAATCCCCACCTCTTATATCTCCTGCTCATATCCCAATTTCTCCTATGGTGCCAGTTGTATCTTCAAGAAGATCAGGCAGGACAACTAAACCCCCTTTGAGGTATTTGATTCGATTACTTTCTCTAAGAATGAAACAAATATATCTGTTATTGGAATTTCTTTTTGGAAAAAAAATATCTATTCATGATATACTAAAATAATTGTGATAATTATACTAGGCATGACAAGTGTAATCTTCAAATTAAATTCAAACTTTTTCTATGTACTGTAGTTGTGTGAGGTCTAATGATTTACTATTATATTATATTATATTATATAATATAGAACATGTGACAATATATATGTAGTGCACATCTATACTAGGCAGCTATCTTAACGACATTAATTGCATGTTGCCGGCAACATGTATATCTTCTCTAATTTTGCATATATATAAAAAAATAAATACAACAATCAACGTAATATACCTTACATATTATCAAAGATGGATATACACCTATGATTAGGGTGATTTGGATAAAAATCGATTCAAACCGAAAAATCGAACCAAATTGATTAAATTAATCAATTTTATTTGGGTTAGGTGTTGTCTGGTTTTAGATTTTTTAAAAATCAATAGTATTTGGATTGGTTATGATTTTGTCCGAAAAAAATGAGGAAATAATTGAACTGAACCAACAAATTATATACATGTATTTTATTATATATTATACATACATAATATATGGTTTTTATAATCAATTTTAAAGATCTTATATGTGTTTTCATCAAAATTTAATTATAATTTACTTATGAAAGAAAAAATGTCAAGGTGAGAATATTATTTTATTGGTTTCAAGTATATGAATGTCTATGACAATTCTTTATGAGATTGAAAATGTCACTGTCTATTCCTTATGGGCCAAAATAATGATTTTTGACGGTTTATTCATAGTAAATTCAATGATTGAAAGTTATGTAATATCAGGTATTCTAACTATTTTTGTTTTGAATTGATTGTTGTCATTTTTTCACGTTTTGAATGAATAGTTTCTCTTAATTTTGTCTATGATTAATAACCGAATAATCGAACCAAAACCGATAATGATTTGGTTTTGATAATTTTAAAACCGATTAAGTTGATTTGATTTTAATTTTGACCAATAACTGATCCAAACCGATCCGTGAACATCCCTGCCATATGATGTATAAATGTTTATATTAGGAAAAATTATCCCTATTATTGAGAGTTATAGGTTAATTTAATTAAAGCTAGAAAGTAATATTTATCACTAGTGATCTAGAATTAACTGATGATAAAAAGGCCTTAAAAAATATGGCCATTGCATATCATTACCACAAACTCTAAACCAACATTGACTAAAAAGAAAGGAGTAGTAGATTAGGAGAACTGTTGTCTCACTACAGAGTATACTTTTTCTCATCTTTCATTATTCATCTTTTATGTTCGTCGAAATGTGATCTTCTTGGAACAAGGTCAGAGACGTTTTGTCTAAAAGAACATATTTCACCAAGTACTCTCATTGTTCCATATTAGTTGATTATTTTATTAAATACAATTGTCATATATTAGTTGACCATTTTATTAAATCAAGAAAGCATAAATTATTTTTTATTATATTACCCTTGCAATTAATTCTTTTTGAAAATGTTCACATTTGTTTATAAAATTTCTAATAAAAAATTAGGAGTAAATTAGAAAAATCACCTTCTTATTTATGATTTTTTAAGCATAGTACAAAATGAAAAATGATCAATGGGACGGAGGGCGTATTTTAGGAAAAACTACAGAATATGGCAAACATCAATACATATTTAAAACAAATAACTACAATTTAGTTTTTTTATATATTATATGGATATAACTACACAATAAATAGAAAAGTTAATTATATAGAAATAATCAAGAAAGTTATTAAATATTACAAGAAAGTTATTATTACAAGCATAACTAATAAATGTCTAGGCACGTTTTATATGATCAGTTTTTCATGTTTACCCTCATTAATACTCTCTTTCACCAATATCCCTATATCATAGGTTTTCTATATTCCCCCCCCCCCCCCCCCCAAATTCCTTCCAATTTAAGATCATTTTGAAAATTCTAGGAATAATTTTTGTGATTTGAATTCATCAAGTATCTTTTAATTGAATTTTTTTCCTCGTTTTTATGAAGATTATATTTGTATACATCTATATTTTCATCTATTTTTATAGGGTTTCAAT
This sequence comes from Solanum verrucosum, assembly GCF_900185275.1. Lineage (NCBI taxonomy): Eukaryota > Viridiplantae > Streptophyta > Magnoliopsida > Solanales > Solanaceae > Solanum > Solanum verrucosum. The sequence continues at coordinate 2,165,073 of NW_026020402.1, forward strand.
AGAAGAATAATTTTGTTTTCTCCATTACAATGACTATAGTTATAAAAAAAATAGTATGGGAAGAACATGAGCAAAAAGAAATTGAGGTTTGTGTGATTGTCAAAGTTGTATATAATAGAATACTTATATACATAGATACTTGTATTGTAATATTAACACAATTTGAAATGATGATTTGTGAATACAAGTATATATGGATACATAAGTAATCTATCATATTCAAAAGATTAATTAGGCAATACAAGTATAATTGGATACATTAATACTATATTTTTATAAACAAATACCTGAGTTAACACCAAGCCTCAAGTGTTACAGGAAAAACTTGACCAAAAAGAGATTGACGTTTGTTGGTTTTATCAATTTTTTATACTGTCGAATACTTACACACTTTGATACCTACACATTCTATTATTTTCCATTTTTCTTATTTCTAGGTTATCCAATGTATCCATCTTTTGTTTAACAACAATGTATTCATAAGTATACTTTATTGGTGTATTCATTTTTTGTTTAACAACAATGTATCCATTTTTCAAATTGTCATGTTCATACGCAAAATGTTATACATTACCTTGTTTGATATATTAATCCATTAAATTTTTATAAATACTTGTATCTTTGATATATTGATACTGTAAGTTTTATAAATAGAGATACCAATTTGAATTCAAAGTATTCATATGCTAACTGTACAATTAATATATTTTTCTTTTTTAGTTCATTGTAATTAAAACAGTATTAGTGTATAAATAGAAAAATAAAAAATATAGCTAGAAAAAGACATCAATTATAGAAAACTAGATATAATTTTTTTTTATGTTATATGGATATAACTACACAATAAATAGCAAAATTAATTATATACAAATAATCAAGAAAGTTATTAAATATTATAGGAAAGTTATTATTACAAGCATAACTAATTAATGTATAGGCACGTTTTATGTGATCAGTTTTTCATGTTTACCCTCATTAATACTCTCTTTCATCAATATCCCTATATCACAGATTTTCTATATCCCCCCCCCCCCCCCCCCAAATTCCTTCCAATTTAAGATCCTTTGGAAGATTCTAAGAGCAATTTTTGTGATTTGAATTCATCATGTATCTTTTAATTGAATTTTTTCTCGTTTTTATGAAGATTATATTTGTATACATCTATATTTTCATCTATTTGTATAGGGCTACAATTGAAGAATAACTTTTGTTTTCTCCATTACAATGACTGTAATTATAAAAAAAAAAAATGGTACGGGAAGAACATGAGCAAAAAGAAATTGAGGTTTGTGTGATTGTCAAATTTGTATATAGTAGAATACTGAAATACATAAATACTTGTATTGATATATTAACACAAGTTTAAATGGTGATTTGTGAATTCAAGTATATCTGGATACATAAGTAATCTATCCAATTTAAAAGATTAATTAGGCAATACAAGTATAATTGAATACATTAATACTATATTTTTATAAACAAATACCTGAGTTAACACCAAACCTCAAGTATTACAGGAAAAACTTGATCAAAAAGAGATTAATGTTTGTTGGCTTTATCAATTTTTTATACAGCCGAATACTTACACATTTTGATACCTACACATTCTATTATTCTCCATTTTTCTTATTTCTAGGTTATCCAGTGTATCCATCTTTTGTTTAACAACAATGTATTCATAAGTATAGTTTATTGGTGTATTCAATTTTTGTTTAACAATTGTGTAACCATTTTTTCATATTGTCGTGTTCATATGCTAATTGTTATACTTTATCTTGTTTGATATACTAATACATTAAGTTTTTATAAATACTTGTATCTTTGATATATTAATACTTTAAGTTTTATAAATAGAGATACCAATTTGAATTCAAAGTATTCATATGTTGTACAATTAATACATTTTCCTTTTTAAATTCATTGTAAATAAATCAGTATTAGTGTATAAATAGAAAAATAAAAACATATAAAAAAATTGCTTAAGAAAAGACATAAATTATAGTCATTTTTTATAAATAACATACTTATAGCTATGGAACTTTAATAACCCTATAAATATAATTATTTCTGTAAGTTGCTCTTGGTTCGCATTTTCACAAGGAAAATTTGGCAACTTCTGTAGTAGCTATTGAAAGTTAAGAAGGGGGGGGGGGTGAATTAAAATTGTTTAGTCGACTTCTTGTGTGGAACAATCGACTCACCTGCAGGTTAGTATCACAGTATAAAATTATAATTTTAATTCATGCTACTTCATGCTAACCTACCTTTGTTTCTATGGGTTGGGGCTCTCATCACTGCAGTATTCCTAATTAATATACTGCCTTCCTCAATCCTAAAGATGGTGACTCCATTTGTTAAGTTGTATGGGGAACAACCTGATTACAACAGCCTAAAAGTGTTTGGGTGTACATGTTTTCCATATATCAAGAGTAGCAACCAGTTCAATCCAAAGACTTACCCTTGTGTGTTCATAGGGTACATCAGCTTACACAAAGGATATATATGCTATCATCCCTCTACAAGGAGAGTTTACAACTTGGGTTTTATACCTTGTGGATAAAACCTTTTAAGAAAAGGGAAATACTCAACCAAATTGGGTTTACCAACCTCGACCATGATGTTCCATACCAAATCCTTAAATTCCTTTGCAGAATTGGAAATGGATCAATCAAATCTTAAGAGAAAATGGTGTTAGAAACCAAATTCAGTGAAGTCCTGAAAGATGCTCTGCCCATATTTACTACTTCATCAACTTTGCTACATATATGCTATTTTCCTGACAAAGGCAATTTAGTCATTTTGAGTATTACTCTACTTTCCTCCATGCTGCCGTTGTTTGTGCAATGTGTTGGGAGAGTTATAGAGTTTATAAGAGCCCATTGTGAGGACCCGTCACATCATCACGCCACGTAAGTGTCACATGACACAAGGTTGCTGCGGAGGTCTTACATAGGAAGAAGGCTACCCCATAGTGAAAGGTTCTAGAGACATGTGGAAAATTCCCATGAAAAATCCTAGAATTCCATGGATTTGAATGAAAGTCCTTGGAATCTTTTAACTATGTAGAGAATTCTAGGATAAGAGCTAATTAGTAAATATATAAAGACTTATTTAACAGTATTATTTACATATAAACCCCTAAATTAGAAGTATAATTATAGGGACAACCATTTGTAAATTCAACAAGAAAAAGCAAGGAATTCTTTCAAATCTTAAGTCGAGTTCAAGAATGCCTTCTTTCTCAACAACGTATCTATGAGGTGAAATAAAAATTTTGGGAGTTGAAGCAGACATGCAGCATACGAGCATATGTGAAGGAGTTTATCACCCTCACACTTCAAATTCCCAACCTCATAGATGGAGATATGTTGTTCCACTTCATGAATGGGCTGCAAAATTGGGCCAAGACGGAGTTGGAACGTCGACATGTTAGGACTATTGATGAAGCTATCACGCAAGTTCGAAACTTTGACATACTTTAAGTATGACAAGCATGATAGAGGCAGAGGAGATAAGAGGAAATTCTCTTGGCTCTTTCTTCAGTCCCTTAGTGGTCTAGTGTCAAAAAGGCTTACTTGAGCTTGCAAGACAGTGAAAAACTCGTGAGCGAGTTATCGAATCCCGCACGGTGTGCTTAGTAGAAGTCTAAGTCTGTGACACTACGCTCCCTATAACAACGACACCACTAAGTGTTCACACGTCATAGGACTACACGATGCCATTTACTTTGCTTCTTCTGTATTAATTCAATTGCCGCTAAATAATTCTGCGGTAATAACTTTATAGATAAGAGAAAAATCTAGGCATAATACAAATGTGTGCCCTTTAATTTGACCTCAGCTGATATTTACACCTTCCAACTTTGGTTGTGCACAAGTAAGCCCTTAAACTTGTATAAATTAAATAAGTAGACACATGCATCTTACATGATAAAATACATATAGAACTTCATGTAGGACACAAATTTTCATGTAGGACGCCACGTGCACATAGGAGATATGTGTCTATTTGTCAATTTTATACAAGTTAAAGTGTTTGGGTGTAACACCCCAATTTTTTTAAAGTTAAGACTCGAACCATTCTTCATTTGTGAATAAGATCATACCGGGTGATTCTTAAATTGTCCATATGTTTAAAGGTCAATTCTTTAGTGTGGAATGATTTTTGATATCAATTAAGGTCACTAGAATCTCCTAGCACGAAGATGAGTTGAAAGTATCCTTACCGATTAAGTTTTGATGTAAGATTTTACTTAGATCAACTTCAAATGACCATATCTCTTAGAATATAAAGAGTTACGTGACCCATAACCTATCAAATTAAAAGTATTTGAATCTTCTTTCCAACGCCACCAATTTCGCATCAATTCGAGTTTCGAGTAAAGAGTTATGACCATTTTAGTAACCTGATATAGTGCAATGACGAATTAGCCGACGGGAAAACATTAAAAATGATCGTTTTGTCTTTTTATGTAACACCCCAGAGAATTTTCGAACTAAGACTCGAGCCATCCTTCATGTGGAGTGGGATTTTACCGAGGAATAAAAATTTATAAAGTGTTAAGTTAAGGTCCCTAGGTGTAGCACATTGAGTTCCAAGAAGAGTTGAATTGGAAATAATCATTTTGGAAAGAATCTGGACAATTTGGCTATGGAAAAAAAGTGAGTTTTTGGTCAACTTTGAGCAGTCGTATCTCCTAGCTCAAAATGATTTAGGCGAATTTCCAGTTATGTCTGGAAAGCCCTTGGAATGATCTTTCCAACGCCGCCGAGTTTGCTTGATTCCGAGTTTGTATGAGTGACTTATGCCCTTTGGAAGTTGGGTTGTTGGCACAGTCGCACAGTCGCACAGTCGCACAGTGCAGTTTGTTTAGTCCGAAAATTTTAAGGGTATTTTGGTCTTTTCCCTAATCTTTTCTTTGGGTTATATTGAGGTGTTAGACTGATGTTTGGATCATTTTTGTCCCATTTTAAAGAGTGAGAGTAAGAGTGAGAGTTAGGGCTTGGAAGATAAGAGAGAAAGAAGAGGAAAAGAAGAGGAGAAAGAGAAGAAGAAGCTAAGGATCGTCGTGGATTTTCGTCGGGGGTGATCCCTAATCAGGTATGTGAGTCTTTAGTGTGGGTTTATCCTTTCCCCCCACATACCAAGCTCGTTTTTATGATTTGAGAAGAGATTGGATTTGTTGTTGAAGTTGTTGAAGTTGTTAGTTGTTGTTGATGTTGTTAGTTGTGTTGTTGAAGTTATTGTTGGTTGTGGGACAGGATTGGGCTGTGTATTTGAGTTGTGACCTATTGTATATTGAGGGATTTTATGATCCTTAGTGTTGGTTGGTTCATACCCCCACACACCAACTCGTTTTTAATTCCAAGAGAAGATTTATTGGTTGTTGAAGTTGTAGTGGTGTTGTGTTGAAGTTCTTGCTGATTTAGTACAGATTTCTGGCTGTGATTTTTGAGTTGAATCTATTGTATAATAAGGGTCTTTATGATTCTAAGTGTTGCTGCTGAAACCTTGAGGTTGAGAGGGTTTAGAATTGGAAAGAAACAAGGGGAAAAAGTCGGATTTTTGGGGAAAAAGGGGCTGGGCTGTTGCACCTCTCCTAGTGCCAAGGACACCAATCCTTCCCTTTCATTCACCATTTCTTTTTTTATACATGTTCCTAGGTATTATACCTATGTTTCCTAGTTGTTTCCAACACTCCAAGGTACTTCCAAAAGTCAAGTAAAACTACAAGTCAAGTGAAGTTAGTTTCCAAGTCAAGTGAAGTTAGTTTCCAATTCAAGTGAAGTTAGTTTCCAAGTCAAGTGAAGTCAAGCTTAGAAGTAAGTAAGTCAAAGCAAGTCTTTAAGGTTTTCCAAGAGTCTTCATTGAGCGTTTTAACTTCATTCTAAGGCTCAAGTTCCAAGTTAAGTATTGAGTTTCAAGTCAAGTCAAAAGTTAAGAGTTTCATGTTAAGTTAAGAGTTTCACATCAAGCCAAGAGTTCAAGTAAAGTAAAGAGTTTAAAGTTGAGTTCTTTTCTCAAAGTTATTAGGGAACTATGTATTCCCAAAGAAGTTTTAAAGAAATGTTTTTACATTTAAACAAGGTTGGAAACTGAGATTTCCAAAAAGCCTTCGGGCTAGTTTTTGAGTAATTATCTCATATCAGCAGGAAGAAATATGTTTTAAAAACATAAGAGCCAGTACATTTTTGGGAGTAGTATCGAGCACCGAATTGGGGGAGCGTTCAAAGAACCCACAGCCCCCATAGAACCATGTTAGCCACCATGGGTAGAAAAGGGTCATACTTTTTAGATGAATCCTTTTCAGATTAGACTAGTGGATCCATTAGGCAGTTCAGGTCTTATACCTTTGGCCGGATATAAGATGCTCTGGCAGCGTGAGGTCGATCGCTGTATCATCACTATAGCTCTTATGTGATGGTTGTCGATTAGAGAAACTCCCACAGCAGTTATTGTATTTTTCATACACAGAGATTATTGTATTTTTTATATACATCAGTTCATTGTATTTTTATACACATTTCAGGCTTATTGTATCCTTGTATACACACAGAGTTCATAGCATGTTTTAAGCAATCTTTCTTTATATCGCACTTGTTTTAAATTGCCTTATATTGAAAGAAGTCAGTCAGGTTGAGTTCAGTTATTCAAGAGTCGAGTATCCTTGAGTTAAGTATCTTTGAGTTAAGTATATATCTTGAGTTAAGTACATATCCTTGAGTTGAGTATCTATCTTGAGTTGAGTATCTATCTTTGAGTTGAGTATATATCTTTGAGTTGAGTATCTGTCTCTGAGTCCAGTATCTATCTTCTGAGTTGAGTAAGTTTGAGTAGTTTTGAGTATTCCTTGAGTTGAGAAAGTTTGAAAAGAGGTAAGTTATTCAATTTATTCCAGTTTTTCTTCTAGCCTATGTTGTTTAGCTTTCCAGCTTACATACTCGTACATTCCACGTACTGAGCCATTTGGCCTGCATCTTTTTATGATGCAGACACAGGTATTCAGGATCATCAACAGGAGATTCGTTGATACATCCGGGAGTTCCAGTTAGCTATGACAAGCCTCTTTGCTTCCGGAGGATTTCATTTACCTTTCAGTTGTATCAGTTGTTAGGAGGTCGTGGGTCTTGTCCCGGCTTCCATCTTTATCAGTTAGAGGCTTCATAGATAGACAATAGAGTTTCAGAAGTCTCTTCATTTATTTTGTTAAATGTTTTGAAGACTAAAGTTGCCTTTTATGGCGAGTTGTATATATATTCTATTATACAGAGTTTTCTTTTGAGTTAAAGATTTATAAAGTTGAGTTTATAAACTCTTATTCAGTTTTAAGCTCTTGTATGCTTAAGTTAGTATTCCTCTTGGAGTCAGCCAGGATGAGGGTTCGCTTGGGGACCAGCAATGGTCTTCGAGTGCCGGCCACGTCCAGGGTGTAGGCTCGGGGCGTGACAAACTTGGTATCAGAGCACAGAGTTCAAGTGTCCTAGGGTGTCTATGAAGCCGTGTCAGTAAGATCTTGTTTATGGTTGTGAGGGCCCCACTTCTATAAATGAGGGACTACAGACATTTAAGAAAAGTCTCCCTTTTTTTTCACACTCTTAATCGTGCAATAGAGCTAAGTCATGGAGATCTAATCTAACTCGTGCGTTCTTAGAATCTTTCAACTACCCATCATACTGGAGGTGGTTGAAAAGCAGAGTCAGTTCTTTGTCGATGAGTTGTTCTTAGCAAGAGTCTTGAGAAAGTCATGAGGATTCAGAGGGGCTTAAGAGAAGCCCAAGAGTAAGTTAAGTGTTCAGTTTCAGAGTAATGCCTTCATATGAATCGTGCATTTGAGATAAAAGTGAGTTGTACTTTCTTCTCTAAGTATTGTTTCAGCTGAGATCCTTACGAGGAGGTATGTTTAGAGCTTGGGTATGATTTTCACCCGAAAGAGTAGCATGAGTTACGAGATCATGAGCAGTAGTAGAGAAAGAGCCTAGAGTTAGAGAGAAAAATATACAGAAGTTTAGTAATTTAAGTAAGGGAGATAGTGATGAGGCAAGCTATGTTATTGTAGTCATGCACCCAATAAGTTATGAATGAGGAGTTGTCCCTTATGGGTAGACTAAGAAGTGATGAGTTGTGAAGATTACATCATAAGAGGAAGAGTGTGTTGTAGCTAGATAGGAGTTAGTGATGAAGTGTTATTGTGTAGAAAATGACCAAGTGCGAGTGTTGAAAAAAGAAAGCAGAGTATTCATGAGGTGTTAGATCTACGCTAGGCTTATGATTTTGAGGGAGGTCCCATAACATTCAAGTGGTATAGAATTATTGGGCATTGATGTATAGTGAATGAGTAAATAGTACTCAAGTTGTGAAGGGAAATATGATAGTAAATTGTGAGTATGAATACTAAGAGGTGAGGTTTGACTATTGGCCATAAGGTCCTAGTGGACGAGAGTTTCTGAATTTGTACCTAGTATTTGTAAGTTAGTGTAGTAAGCGAGCAATCATATTAATATTCGGGTTTAGTCATAAACCTTAAGCTTGAATTTGAGATGAGTGTCTTGACCAAAGAAATGGCAACATGAGAGTGATGATGCTAGTCTTGAGATTTGATTTAGTAGACTTGACATAGAGTAAGTGAGGAATTAAGGTGATTAGTCGAAATAAATATGAGTGGTACAAGTGAGAGACCCTAACCTTTAGATAAGGGCAATGAAGTGTGATTAAGTCACCAGAGTAACAAAAGCGTTAAGAGGTATACCGAGAGTGTATGTAACCAGAAGAAGTTAAAGGAAACACCTTTGAAAGAGGACTTAGCACCGCTTATAGAGAGTTTGGTAGGCATGAGATAAATTTCTCCCAAGTGTTAGATTAAAAGAAGAGGTAAGCAAGTTAAATATGTGGAATAGGTCCATAGCTTTCAAGTGTTAGCTTTAGACCTAAGGGGGAGATGTCAAGATGAGAAATGGAGTCAAATGTTTTAGATTAAGATGGTAATGAATTCAAAGAGTTTGCGAGATATCTTTTCAGAGGCCATTTTAGAAATGGAGTGGTGTTAAAAAGAGGAGGTTGATGTTCTTATCGTGTTGTGATGGTGGGATAGTTCCATTTAAGTTTTTTTTTAACACTGAGGAAAAAAAAAAGGATGAGGTTTTACTATGAGAAATATTCAAATGAGAGCCCTTAGTTGGATCTAAAGGAGTGGTTAGTAAGAGTCCATGGAGTGTTAGAATACTAAGCTTTAATGTGGTGTTAAAGAGTTATAGTCTTGGGATAAGATTCCCTATAGAGAGGTATAGAATCCGAACCTAAGGATTTGGGTTAAGCTTGAATATGGTAAGAGCAGACCATTAGACGCAGACCTTAGTAAGAGTAGACCCTTCCATACCAAGACTAGCCGTCATTCGAGGACGAATGATTCCAAGGGGGAGATATTGTAACACCCCAGAGAATTTTCGAACTAAGACTCGAGCCATCCTTCATGTGGAGTGGGATTTTACCGAGGAATAAAAATTTATTGAGTGTTAAGTTAAGGTCCCTAGGTGTAGCACATTGAGTTCCAAGAAGAGTTGAATTGGAAATAATCATTTTGGAAAGAATCTGGACAATTTGGCTATGGAAAAAAAGTGAGTTTTTGGTCAACTTTGAGCAGTCGTATCTCCTAGCTCAAAATGATTTAGGCGAATTTCCAGTTATGTCTGGAAAGCCCTTGGAATGATCTTTCCAACGCCGCCGAGTTTGCTTGATTCCGAGTTTGTATGAGTGACTTATGCCCTTTGGAAGTTGGGTTGTTGGCACAGTCGCACAGTCGCACAGTCGCACAGTGCAGTTTGTTTAGTCCGAAAATTTTAAGGGTATTTTGGTCTTTTCCCTAATCTTTTCTTTGGGTTATATTGAGGTGTTAGACTGATGTTTGGATCATTTTTGTCCCATTTTAAAGAGTGAGAGTAAGAGTGAGAGTTAGGGCTTGGAAGATAAGAGAGAAAGAAGAGGAAAAGAAGAGGAGAAAGAGAAGAAGAAGCTAAGGATCGTCGTGGATTTTCGTCGGGGGTGATCCCTAATCAGGTATGTGAGTCTTTAGTGTGGGTTTATCCTTTCCCCCCACATACCAAGCTCGTTTTTATGATTTGAGAAGAGATTGGATTTGTTGTTGAAGTTGTTGAAGTTGTTAGTTGTTGTTGATGTTGTTAGTTGTGTTGTTGAAGTTATTGTTGGTTGTGAGACAGGATTGGGCTGTGTATTTGAGTTGTGACCTATTGTATATTGAGGGATTTTATGATCCTTAGTGTTGGTTGGTTCATACCCCCACACACCAACTCGTTTTTAATTCCAAGAGAAGATTTATTGGTTGTTGAAGTTGTAGTGGTGTTGTGTTGAAGTTCTTGCTGATTTAGTACAGATTTCTGGCTGTGATTTTTGAGTTGAATCTATTGTATAATAAGGGTCTTTATGATTCTAAGTGTTGCTGCTGAAACCTTGAGGTTGAGAGGGTTTAGAATTGGAAAGAAACAAGGGGAAAAAGTCGGATTTTTGGGGAAAAAGGGGCTGGGCTGTTGCACCTCTCCTAGTGCCAAGGACACCAATCCTTCCCTTTCATTCACCATTTCTTTTTTTATACATGTTCCTAGGTATTATACCTATGTTTCCTAGTTGTTTCCAACACTCCAAGGTACTTCCAAAAGTCAAGTAAAACTACAAGTCAAGTGAAGTTAGTTTCCAAGTCAAGTGAAGTTAGTTTCCAATTCAAGTGAAGTTAGTTTCCAAGTCAAGTGAAGTCAAGCTTAGAAGTAAGTAAGTCAAAGCAAGTCTTTAAGGTTTTCCAAGAGTCTTCATTGAGCGTTTTAACTTCATTCTAAGGCTCAAGTTCCAAGTTAAGTATTGAGTTTCAAGTCAAGTCAAAAGTTAAGAGTTTCATGTTAAGTTAAGAGTTTCACATCAAGCCAAGAGTTCAAGTAAAGTAAAGAGTTTAAAGTTGAGTTCTTTTCTCAAAGTTATTAGGGAACTATGTATTCCCAAAGAAGTTTTAAAGAAATGTTTTTACATTTAAACAAGGTTGGAAACTGAGATTTCCAAAAAGCCTTCGGGCTAGTTTTTGAGTAATTATCTCATATCAGCAGGAAGAAATATGTTTTAAAAACATAAGAGCCAGTACATTTTTGGGAGTAGTATCGAGCACCGAATTGGGGGAGCGTTCAAAGAACCCACAGCCCCCATAGAACCATGTTAGCCACCATGGGTAGAAAAGGGTCATACTTTTTAGATGAATCCTTTTCAGATTAGACTAGTGGATCCATTAGGCAGTTCAGGTCTTATACCTTTGGCCGGATATAAGATGCTCTGGCAGCGTGAGGTCGATCGCTGTATCATCACTATAGCTCTTATGTGATGGTTGTCGGTTAGAGAAACTCCCACAGCAGTTATTGTATTTTTCATACACAGAGATTATTGTATTTTTTATATACATCAGTTCATTGTATTTTTATACACATTTCAGGCTTATTGTATCCTTGTATACACACAGAGTTCATAGCATGTTTTAAGCAATCTTTCTTTATATCGCACTTATTTTAAATTGCCTTATATTGAAAAAAGTCAGTCAGGTTGAGTTCAGTTATTCAAGAGTCGAGTATCCTTGAGTTAAGTATCTTTGAGTTAAGTATATATCTTGAGTTAAGTACATATCCTTGAGTTGAGTATCTATCTTGAGTTGAGTATCTATCTTTGAGTTGAGTATATATCTCTGAGTCCAGTATCTATCTTCTGAGTTGAGTAAGTTTGAGTAGTTTTGAGTATTCCTTGAGTTGAGAAAGTTTGAAAAGAGGTAAGTTATTCAATTTATTCCAGTTTTTCTTCTAGCCTATGTTGTTTAGCTTTCCAGCTTACATACTCGTACATTCCACGTACTGAGCCATTTGGCCTGCATCTTTTTATGATGCAGACACAGGTATTCAGGATCATCAACAGGAGATTCGTTGATACATCCGGGAGTTCCAGTTAGCTATGACAAGCCTCTTTGCTTCCGGAGGATTTCATTTACCTTTCAGTTGTATCAGTTGTTAGGAGGTCGTGGGTCTTGTCCCGGCTTCCATCTTTATCAGTTAGAGGCTTCATAGATAGACAATAGAGTTTCAGAAGTCTCTTCATTTATTTTGTTAAATGTTTTGAAGACTAAAGTTGCCTTTTATGGCGAGTTGTATATATATTCTATTATACAGAGTTTTCTTTTGAGTTAAAGATTTATAAAGTTGAGTTTATAAACTCTTATTCAGTTTTAAGCTCTTGTATGCTTAAGTTAGTATTCCTCTTGGAGTCAGCCAGGATGAGGGTTCGCTTGGGGACCAGCAATGGTCTTCGAGTGCCGGCCACGTCCAGGGTGTAGGCTCGGGGCGTGACATTTTACCTCTAAGAAAACTCTAAACGAATTTCTTGACTAATTAAAGGCCCAAACCAATCAGATTTCATCTCTTAATCCCACATTTTCTTCTCTCTAAAACCCTAAGGCAAAACCCTAAAAGAAAATTAAAGCATAGGACTTCCATTCAAGATTTTTCTTCAAGGTAAGTCCTTCTCCAAGAATTTAATTCTTTCCAACTCAAATTTCTTTATACAATTATGAATCAGTAATGAAAATCCTAATTCTTGGCCATAGAGATTTCAAGAAACTAATTCAAGAATCTCAAGAAAGGTTTTCTTGATTGTTCTCCTACAAGCTAGGGTTTCAAGGCTTCTAATCGAGTTATGCTTCAAGATTCTTCAAGAACCTTGTTCTTCCAAGTATGTAAGCTATCATAGTATTGGACTAGTTCGTCATCACGCCCTACATCTACTTTTAAATCAGTAAAATAGTAATCTAGGATTCTATCCCTAGATTTGAGTTTTCTTGAGATGAATTGATTTTGAGTTCTTGAGTTCCTGATTCTTTTGAAATTTTATTCCTAATTATTGAAGTTTTATATGTTATGCATTAAGATTCTTGAGTTGATTCGTTCATGTCTATATTTCAACATGAACCCTATGAATTGAGTATTCTTGAGATGAGTAGTATCGTTGAGTTCTGAGTATTGAGTTTTCTATATTGTTATGAGATCCTTGAGTTGAGTTGTTCATGTCTATATTTCAGCATGAACCCTATATTGAGTTATAAATTTTGAGAATTTTTTAAAGCCAACATTGTTTGTTTCAAACTGAGTTTTTGAGAAAGAAGGGAAGAGTTTGAGAAAGTGTTTTAAAACATGATTAGTATGACAGTAGAGTATGCCATCAATGTTTAAGCAGTATGGTATCTAGATATGCCATCAATGTTTATGCAGTATGACTTCCCGAGTCATAAATGATCAGATCACAATATCATTTTTGATATAGTTTTGAGAAAGAGTTTTAAAATATGAATTGAGTAAGAGTATAAGGGAACTAAGTATTCCCAAAGGTATCAATTTTTACATTGAGAAAAGACAAACTTTGATTTCTAAATGAGTTAATGAGTTCAGAGATATTTCATAGCAGTTACCTCTTTTAAGAAGTTATGTTGAGTAATTACCTCAAAATAGAGAAAGAGTATGTTGTATACATTTGAGCATGAGCATATCATTGGGATCAGTATTGAGCATCGATATAGGGATGAGTTCAGACAACTCAAAATCCTCATAAACCATGTCTGTCAACATGGGTAAGGGATCATACTTTTTAGATGAATTCTTATTACCTAGTGGATCCACTTAGTTGAGGTGTCCTATATCCCGGCAAGGTATAAGACAGTTCTGGCAGTGTGGCAGAGACGATGTATCATTATGTAGCTCATAGTGATGAATGCCAGTTAGAGAATCTCCCAATAGAGTAAAAGTGTATTTTTATATATCACTTATTATGTTGAGTTCAGAGATGAGAAAATATTTTGTAAAGCTTTAAATGATTTAACTTCTTTATTTCTTTACATTGAACTTGAGTACATTTTGTTATCTATTGCAGTCCTTTCGTTCAGTTATTTATTATTCATCTATATTACATACTCGTACATTCAATGTACATATGTCATTTGACCTACATCTTTTAATGATGCAGATACATGTTCTTAGTGTTGACACCCAATTTTGGCCTAACATTTTCAAAATTCGTAACTTTTAAAATCTATTTATTGAACAGTTCAAAATACAATTTTTTTTATAATTTTAAATAAGTTTATCGATATTTATACTTATTTGTCAAAATTTCAAGATTTTTTATCAGTTAATTTTAATTACATTACTTTTTGTCATAGTCGGTTGAATATGTTCAAATATTTATTTATTTTGATTAAATCATTATTTATGTTAAATTGTATTTTTTTACACGTCATTGGTTATGTTCATTACATTTTTTAATATTCATTTTTATTCGTTACATTTGTTAATATTCATTTTGATATTTTGCACAGTCTAGAAATTCATTCAAATACACATAAAATTTGGATACACAGATTGACCAACAATTTTGGGCTGGGCCACAATCTAGAGCCCACAATTTGAACCCATTGTATGACAATTCCCTATTTAAGTAATTATTAAGTCAAAAAAAAGAGTGGGTGATGAAATATTTTTAGATTAGGGTTGGAAATTTTCAGATTTTATTGACAAAGGGATTTCACTTTTCATCAATTTTCAGAGCCCATTGTATGACAATTCACTTTATGAGTTGTTAATAGTAGTTCTCTTGTGGAGTTGTGGGACTTATCTTGAGACTCATCTTTGTATAGTAGAGGCATCATAGATAGACAATTTTGAAAAGTCTTTCAGTTTCAGATTTTTTATTTAAAACTTATGTTTCATACTCATTAGAGTTTTGAGATTTATTACATTTTGATTTAGCATTTCTTTCATTTTGATGCTTGTGTATGGATGAGTTAGTCTTCCGCATTTAGTCAGGCAGGATGAGGGTTCGTTTGGGGACCACCAATGGTTCTCGAGTGCCGGTCACGTCCAGGGTGTAAGCTCGGGTCGTGACACTGTGTTTGCACCTTCAAAGTTGGAGGACATAATCAATTGAGACCAAGTTAAAAAATACGTTTATGTATTATGCCTAAAAATCTATTTCAACTAAAAGTATGTGTTGTTGCAGTGTGTATAGTTTCAACAATGTATTTTAGAAGGTTTTTAGGATGAGTGACTACTTTCTTATGCTAAATTTCTAATTTTATAATTTATGAACTACTCCTTTGTTCTTGTTTATAGGTCATGATTGGCAAATATAGTTATTCCAAATAATATTGTCATTACTGAAACCAAGAAAGATTACATAACCCTTGGTGGTGACATGGTCTTATTTCAAGGATACGCAACTATATATAGATCTACAAATACAATGACTTATATAGCATTTTGACAGACATTCAATGCTTATGGCTCATTATAGACATAATATACACTAGAATATATTTTACGTAATATATATTCTAGTATCTTGATCTACTAACATCTACAGTGGAATAGGGATAGCAAGCAGAGGTTGAGCTTTTGCCAGGGTAATACCAAATTTTTCCTCCATGACCAAATCTTTAGGTGCAATTCCACCACCTAGCTTCCAATTAAAGGTATTTATCAATGAACCTAGTGCGATTGGAATCATCCTGATAGCCAAAGGCAATCCAGGGCAAATTCTTCGACCAGCACCAAATGGAATTAGCTCAAAATCCATACCTCTAACATCTATATCTGACTCCCAAAACCTCTCCGGCTTAAAGTCCAAAGGGTCTTCCCATAGACTAGAGTCGCGCCCTATTGCCCATACATTCACAAGAATTTGTGAGTCTTTTGGAATAGTATAGCCATAAAGATCAACATCTTCCTCAACTTTGCGCGGATTTAGGAAAGGAACTTGTGGGTGTATTCGAAAGGTTTCTTTTACGATGCATCTCAAGTAAGGTAATTTTGCAACATCAGCTTCATCTATTAGTTTGCCTCTGCCAATTACTTGTGCTAGTTCTTCTTGTGCTTTCTCGAAAGTATGTGGATTCTTGAGTAGTTCTGCCATTGCCCACTCCAATGTATTTGACGTTGTATCGGTCCCTGCTGCAAACAAGTCCTGCAAAACTTACTGGTTTAAGATCCTATAGAATATACCATATAAAATCAAGTGAGATTCCAAACATATGTTGCTTTCATGAACCTTATCTCTAACATATTAGTGGGACTAGTAGTAAGGGTTGCACCAAAAAAAATTGATGAGAAGGAGAAACCTATACAAGATCTTCTCATACTAATCCAGAGTCGTCAAGATCTTAAGAAAAACAATTATTGATATAACTAATCCGTTAAACTATCTTTGTTAATTGATGTTTAGTATTAGATTTTGGAAAATAATTTGAGAAATAAGTAATTAATATTAAGAGTGAAAACATAAAAAAAAAGTTATCTAATATGTTAAAAGTGACAAGTAAAAAACAAATGAACGTTGCTCGATTGGAGAAAGAGGGGTAGAGAATAAACTAACCAAACAAAGTTGCTCGATTTGATTTCTGTCAATTTCATCAGCGCTAATGTCGAGAAGGGCGTCTAACACATCAACATTTTCACGATTTCCTAATTCCCTTTCCTTTAGCCGCTCATCGATCAAATCACTCATAATGTGAAGAATTTTCGTATAATAATCAGATGAGCGTCGCCTTATACCTTGTGGATCAATCTTTTTAAGAAAGGGGACATAGTCCACCAAATTGGGTTTACCAATCTCAACCATGATCTTACATACCAATTCCTTAAATTCTTTAGCAGAATCGGAAAATGGATCAGTCAAATCCTTAGAGAAAATGGTGTTGGACAACAAATTTAAGAAAGTTCTAAAAGTTGCTCTGCCGATATCCACTGCTTCACCAACTTTGCTACTTTTGTGACAGTAATCAATCAACTCCTGGATCTTTTTTGTCCTCAGATGCTCATTAGCATCTAGCTTGTTTCCTGCGAATATAATAAAGGGAAAAAAAATCATCTAGCTTGATTCAGGACTCATTTTATCCCGCTCAAATTTAACTCAATTGCATATTTACCTGAGAAGATGTGAGAGTTCATAATCTTACGAAGTGTTCTCCACTGAGAATTGTTGACAGGTAACCATATAACTGAGAAATCATTGTGATTGTAGGCACGGAGAGCGTCATTAACAAACCTATTAGAAAAGGCTAAATCTTGCTTTTGCATCACTTCTTTTGCCCAGAGGGACGACGAAATGACCACTGCGTTTATTTGTCCCAATTTGAGATTCATAATTGGTCCATATTTTTTTGCGAGTTGGGTAAGTGATATGTGGGGTTTATCACCAAGCAAATGAAGATTTCCAATGATTGGCAAAGGGAAGGGACCTGGTGCAACTCTTTTGGCTCTTCTAAGTGAAATGAATACTCCACGCACCAAAATCCAGACGAATAACAGTCCTAGCAAAATGTTAATGTAATCCATTATTCTCTTTAGTTTCTTGGAATATATTGGTTCTTGGAGGCAATGGAGTCATAGCCTTACAAATATATATACGGTGTGGATGTATATTGTATCTCATTGTAGGTGTGGTGTATGTTAGATGTATGTTGCTTCAGTGTCCCTACAATTACGCACATGTGCCATATAAGAATATATCAATATGTATATAACTATGTATCTTTGTGTATATATATGTCTTGTATGTCAGGTGTATTTCAAGCAGATGCATGATATACGTATGGCATACAACATAACACAAAGATTAGTTGAATTTTATACGTTTTGCAAAATTAGTGTTGTTGCGTTTTGTAAAGTTAATAGTATTGCTATAATTAACAATTAATAAGCATCATTATTATTGCTACTTAATTAAAAAAAAATTAGCATATATATAAGGAATTTTCTGTTAGGTAGCCCCGTACACAAGAAGGAAAAGGATTGTTCATTTCACTAATCTTGTCACCAAGTTACTTAACATGGTAGGGGACCCGCAAGCTAAGGGATCCTCCTTTCTATATAGGTAGGGGACCCGCAAGCTAAGGGATCCTCCTTTCTATAAATAGACACATAAGTTCATAATACGAAATAATTTTAAAAGGCTATCAATGTACTCAGTCTTATTAAATCAAAACGTTAAATTTTTCGTCCCTCTAATATTTTAATTAGAGGCTCCGATCAATTAAGTTCGTTGTATATCCTGTCGAAATCAAGTAGAAATCATGAAGAACATTTCTCCATTGATGAACATGAAGCTGAGCTTCGAAGCAAAAACAGAGAAAGGAGTTTGTGAAACTTGGAAATCAAAATTGTATTGCTTTAGATGATTACATTGTATATATATACAATAGGAACTGGGAATCTTCTAGAAAACTTGACTAACTAACTTTAACGGAAAGCTAACTAACTAACGGAAAGCTAAGCTAACTAGTAAACGGAAAACTAACTAACTGAGGACTAATCTAACTTACACTTGTATAATCACAATTTATCTCAACACCCCCCCTCAAGTTGGAGGTGAGGAACTCACAACCAACTTGCGCAATATGCTGGAATGTTTGGTACTGGGCATGGCCTTGGTCAAAACATCAGCAAGCTGACTCTCAGTTGGAATGTAATGGAGTGTAATGAGTCCTGCTTGAAATTTCTCTCTAACAAAATGGCAATCCACCTCAATGTGCTTTGTCCTCTCATGGAAAACAGGATTCTTGGCTATGTGAACAGCTGCCTGGCTATCACAAAAAACAGTTATAGGCAAGGTGCATGTCAAATCCAGCTCTGTTAATAATTTTTCCAGCCATACTATCTCTCCTACCACCTGTCTGATGGCTCTGTATTCTGCCTCTGCTGAGGACAAGGATATGGTTGTTTGCTTCTTAGATTTCCAGCTAATGGGACTGTCTCCCATCAGTACTACATAACCACTTACTGATTTCCTTGTATCAGGGCATGCAGCCCAATCTGAGTCACAGTAAGCTGTGAGTGAACAGTCTGCATTGTTAGACAAGTGTATGCCCAAACATGGATCACCTTTTAAGTATCTTAGAACATGATATGCATCCTAGAGATGTGGTTCTCTAGGATGTTGAAGGAATTGACTAAGGTGCTGAACACTAAAAGCTATGTCCATTCTGGTATGAGTCAAAAAATTGAGCTTCCCAACCAACTTTCTGTAGTGTGTGGGATCTTTCAGCAATGTACCCTCACCGGCTTTAAGCTTGACAGTGGACTCAAGGGGTGACAGGACATCAGCCTTATGTTTGATCTTGTATACCCACCTGCACCCAATTGCTTTCTTCCCTTTGGGCAGTTTGACAAGATCCCATGTGTTATTAGCATATAAGGCTTCAAACTCTGATGTCATTGCTGCCTGCCAAGCAGGGTCAAGTGATGCATCTTCATATGAACATGGCTCAATGTCATGACAAAAACTCTTAACCATTTGTTGATTTCCTTGGTTAGAACTTGTGAGGGACATATTGGATGCAGGGAATGCAAGGTTAGAGGATGAGGTTGAGGATTTATGTTGGAAAGAAGGTAAGGTACAGTCATATTCTTTAAGGTAGGCAGGAATGAGGTGTGGTCTACTGGATCTTCTAAGGTTAAGAGGCTGGCCTGGCTGTTGAGTAGTGGTAGTGTTTGAATTTGAACAACATGGGAGGTCTTGGTTAGTGTCTGGTGGTGAAGGTTCATTGAAAGGTGCATGTGCAGGCAATTCATTTATAGTGACATCAAAAATGGCATCATTGTCCATCACATGTACTTTGTTAAAAATGTCATTAGTGGAATTAGTGGGATTGAACACATTCAAATCAGTATGTAAAGTTTGTAGTACAGTATCAAAACTAGAATCAGATTTAGGTAAAGAAAAAGGAAAAATGTTTTCATAGAATTTCACATCCCTGGAAACATGTATTTTTGTGGTACTAAGGTCTAGAACTTTATATCCTTTTGTGTTGCAAGGGTATCCAACAAAAATGTGAGGTGTGGACCTAGGATCAAATTTATCTTTATATGTCTTTAATGTAGGAAAACATAGACATCCAAAAGACCTAAGATGGGAATAAGTGGGATGAAGATGGTGCAGCATTTCAAAAGGAGTTTTGTTATTTAATGTTGAATTGGGAATTCTATTTATTAAGTAGGTGGCTGTCAATACACACTCCCCCCAGTATTTGGTTGGAAGTTTGGACTGATAAAGTAGTGATCTAGATACTTCTAAAAGGTGTTTGTGTTTCCGTTCCACCACACCATTTTGTTGTGGTGTGTAGGGACAAGTTCTTTGGTGTATGATGCCTTTGGCTGTGAGGTAAGCATTGGTTTCCTTGTTAGTGAATTCTGAACCATTGTCAGTCCTTATTGACTTGACAGCGATTTTGAACTGGTTCTCAACAAGAGATATGAAGGATTGCATGGTTTGGAGAGTGTTGCTTTTGCAGCTCAAAAGGTATGTCCATGTTGATCTAATGTAGTCATCAACTATTGTTAGAAAATACTTGTAATTGTTGTGTGTGGGAACATGATAAGGTCCCCACAAATCTATATGAAGAAGGTCAAAAAGGTTGTTACTAGAGATAGTGGGCTTAGTAGGAAATGGGAGCCTAGTTTGTCTAGCCATGGGGCAGACAATACAGGTGAAGGGTTGTTTGGGTGAAAATTGTATGGGAATGTTAGAAATACCCTTCATTTTCACAAATGGTATATGTCATAGCCTATTGTGCCACAAGTAATCAACATTGTTTCCATGAGACATGCCAGACATGATAGAGTTGTTTAGTGTAGAAGCAGTAACATTTGAAGCACAATTTTGAAGTACATTATCATTACTCAAACATGTGTCATTACAAGTGTTTACAGAAGTGTGATGAGAAAAACTACCAGAATTATTGTTGCAAAAGGTAGTAGCAATGGGTGAATTAACAGAACAAGGTGAACTAGATGCAATGACAGAAGTTGATCTAGTGGAAACAGAAGTAGAACAGGAAGTGTGACATCTTGCGCACAGAAAATAGAGTCCATTTTGTGCTCTACCAATCTCTAGAGGGCTCTTCTGTGAAGGGCCCTGCATCAAACAAGAGGAACTAGTGAAAACTGACCAGTCCTTTAAGATGAGAAACCAAACAGTGGACTGAAATTAGATTGAACTTAAAACTAGGAACAAATAACACTTTATGCAAAGTCAGTGATGGATTTAAACATGCATCACCAATTTCTGTCACTTTTACCTTGTAGCCATTTGGAAGTGTAATTAGGAATGGATATGGTAAAGGTCTGAGGTTTGTAAGTAGGGATTTTGTAAAGGTCATATGGTGTGTGGCTCCTGAGTCTATAATCCAGGAATCAACATTAAGTTTTAAGCATTTGCAAGACAGATTGCCAATATCAGAAATTGAAGAATAACATGCCAAAATACTTGCAAAGTTGACAGCTCCACCATTGAAGTTACTTGCATCCTCATGTGCAGTGCTGCTAGTATTGGTGCCTCCTTGAACTTGAATGTGATCCAATAAGCTCACAAGTTGGTTGAACTGCTGCTTGGTTAACATTGAATTTGACTGTTCATGCAACTTTCCTTTGCCTTTTCCCACATCATGACCTTTCTCAAAAGTATCTCCCAACATATCCTCAGAAAAACCATTTGCATTAGCTGCTGTTCCTGCATTTCTACCTTTGGTGAACTTAAAATCTGGAGGGAAACCATGAAGCCTGTAACACTTTTCTCTGATGTGACCAGTCTTCTTACAATAATCACAAAAGAGATTTGACTTGCTTGAGGGCCTGCTGGTGCCCACATTGTTTTTATGAGGAGTATAGTTGGTTCTGAAACAAGAACTGGTGCTAGCGGCATTCACATGAAAAGAGCTTGAGTCCATATGAGGTTTGTTATGAGGTTTGACTTCCCTTTGTCTCTCTTCCTGAACAAGGATAGAAAAAGCTTGGGCCATAGTAGGTAATGGGTTCATCATCAATATGCTTCCTCTCACAATAGTATATACCTCATTTAGTCCCATGAGGAACTGTATTAGTCTCCTGTCAAGTTCAGCTTTGTGCATCTTCGACTTTCCACCACATGTGCACAAACATGTGCATTGTGAATTGGTGTCCAAAGTGCTAAGCTCTTCCCACAACTTCTTTATCCTGGTGTAGTACCCAGTTATATCGAGATTCCCCTGACTAAGATCATTGAGTTCACGTTGTAGTTGATATAATTTCGCTCCATTTGGTTGATCATACTTGTCCTCCAATTCATCCCAAAGTTCTTTTGCATTATCAACATACTGCAGACTGTCCCTGAGATCCTTAGACAGAGAATTCAAAATCCAAGACGTGACCATATCATCACACCTTTCCCATTGAGCAAAACCAGGTGAATCAAGAGGTGCCTTCAACACCTTGCCGTTTATGAATCCAATTTTATTCTTTACAGACAGTCCTCGAAGAACAGCTCGTCTCCATGAACGATACCCAGATCCATCGAAAAAGACTGGAACAATTGTGGATCCAGCACTTTCAGATGGATGAACATAGAACACACTAGTCAGATCTATAGGAACTTGAGTGGGTAATTGATTTCCAGTAGAGGTCCCTTCCTGAACACCATTTGATCCCATAATGTTCCCAAAAAAAAAGAGTAATTGACAACGCAGGAAAAAGAAAGAGGAAAAAGGAATCATGGAAGATGAAGAAGAAGGCCTTACGGCTCTGATACCATGTCGAAATCAAGTAGAAATCATGAAGAACATTTCTCCATTGATGAACATGAAGCTGAGCTTCGAAGCAAAAACAGAGAAAGGAGTTTGTGAAACTTGGAAATCAAAATTGTATTGCTTTAGATGATTACACTGTATATATATATACAATAGGAACTGGGAATCTTCTAGAAAACTTGACTAACTAACTTTAACGGAAAGCTAACTAACTAACGGAAAGCTAAGCTAACTAGTAAACGGAAAACTAACTAATTGAGGACTAATCTAACTTACACTTGTATAATCACAATTTATCTCAACATATCCTTTAAGGATTTGAATTCTGTCACTGTATTTGAGGTATTTGATTCGATTACTTTCTCTAAGAATGAAACAAATATATCTGTTATTAGAATTTCTTTTTGAAAAAAAATAAATACCTATTCATGATTTACTAAAATAATCGTGATAATTATACTAGGCATGACAAGTCTAATCTTCAAATTAAATTTAAACTTTTTCTATGTACTGTAGTTGTGTGACGTCTAATGATTTACTATTATATTATATTATATAGAACAGGTGACAATATATATGTAGTGCACATCTATACTAGGCAGCTAACTTAACGACATTAATTGTATGTTGCCTGCAACATGTATATCTTCTCTAATTTTGCATATATATATATATATATATATATATATATATATATATATATATATATAAAATACAACAATCAACGTAATCTACCCTACATATTATCAAAGATGGATATACACCTATGATTAGGGGTGTTCATGATTTGGATAAAAATCGATTCAAATCGAACCAAATCAATTAAATAAATCAACTTTATTTGGGTTAGGTGTGGTTTGGTTTTAGATTTTTTTTTTAAAATCGATAGTATTTAGGTTGGTTATGATTTTGTCCAAAAAAATGAGGAAATAACTGAACTGAACCGACAAATTATATACATATATTTAATTATTATACATACATAATATATTATTTTTATAAACAATTTTAAAGATCTTATATGTGTTTTCATCAAAATTTAATTATAATTTACTTATGAAAGCAAAAATGCCAATGTGAGAATATTATTTTATTGGTTTCATGTATATGAGTGTCTATGACAATCCTTTATGAGATTGAAAATGTCACTGTCTATTCCTTCTGGGCGAAAATAATAAATTTTGACGCTTTATTCATAGTAAATTCAATGAGTGAAAGTTATGTAATGTCAGGTATTCTAACTATTTTTGTTTTGAATTGATTGTTGCCATTTTTTCACGTTTTGAATGAATTGTTTCTCTTATTTTTGTCTATGGTTAATAACTGAATAATCGAACCAAAACCGATAATGGTTTGATTTTGATAATTTTAAAATCAATTAAGTTGATTTGATTTTAATTTTGACCAATAACCGATCCAAACCGATCCGTGAACACCCCTACCATATGATGTATAAATGTTTATATTAGGAAAAAATATCCCAATTATTGAGAGTTATAGATTAACTAGGGAATTTGACCGCGTCTTGCGCAGTCTTTGAAATAATTATTAAAGAACTATTTTATTCAATCAATTATATACGTTCTCTCTTTGCCCAAACTTAATATTATTACTTTATTTTTTAATTATATATTAATTATGAAGATCATTTTGACATGACAATTGAAATGAAACATAACAAATTTAACATCTATAATCTATTAAATGGGGGATTTACATTCTTAATCAATATGTCAAGATATATTTTGTTAGTAATTTTTTTGTTTCGTTTATATTGCACTGAACATGTATTTAACAATAGATTTTGATGTCACTCTGTACATTTTATTGGAATATCAATGAATTTGAATCTTTATATTACAACATATACTTAGGTTTGTACCTTCTTTCTTTTTTTTAGTATCTAAGAATTATATTGTGAAGTAACTGAAAAATACTAATGAAATACATCAACACATCCTATTATTATTTTCATATTGATATGATAAAATTCCTTTAAATATTTCATTTTTCAATTATTCTTGTTCCTTTTTCAAATATACAATTTAGATTTGTATGATTTTTGCATAAATCACGTCTATTGGTATTTTAGATTCTTTAGTTGTATTTATATCAATAGATAAATGTTATGTTACACTCGTCAAATATGATTTTTCATAAAGTACTTTAAAAACGTTACGCTACTGATTATTAAGTTTCAATATATTCAACCTCGAATGAGGACATGATTTTTTTTTTTTGAATTATTAACTCACTTACTATATTTTTATCAATATCTTTTATATGAAATATAGAGATAAATAGATTCGTATTAACTATGTAAAAATATTTGATAGATAATAAACCTCTTCGCATATTTTATAGAGAATAATAAAATTAAAGGTTAATTAAATTGAATACTCTAATAATATGCTTTAATTTCAAATATAATCCTTGCATTTTCAAATCAAATGATTACACATCTTTTTATATGAAATTAATACATAGACACCCCACGTGAGATATATATTCATTACTAAGTATATTAAAATATAATTTAAAAATTTAATCAGAAATTTTTTATGTACTAAATTTTGTGATTTTATTTTTATCATACATTAAAATTCGAATCAACTTATTTCGTCACACGTATTCATTTTTTATTTAAATTTTTCAAAAGATACATATTTAACAAAAATAAATTAATTTATCAAATGCATGAATAAGTATTTTTGGCATAACTATTTATCCTATTTTTAAATTTCATAATATATATATATATATATATTAAATATTTATATTAACAATCTTATTTATTTTGATAATTATATTTTAATATACTTCAAAAGAGTTATAAAAGTATGATTTTCATAGTATAAAGAATATGAGTATTTAATATTAAAACATATGCGTGGAGTGCAATTACCATATAAGTAAACCAAGGCAAAAAGAGAACAATTTTGACTCAAAAATTTGCGAAATCATCAATTCTGGGATCAACATTTTCATTTAATAGATTTTGTTTTACGATTACTTCTTTCAATTCATATAAAATAAAACGTGAAATAAAAAATAGATAAACTAAACGTGGGATAAAAAAACAATAAAAAAATAACAAAAACACAAGTTATAGTATTGGTTCATTAAATTACACTTTTTTCTTCAATTGTTATTTTAGATTTTGGCAAAAAAATTATTTTCTATCGTAGTTCTTTTTCTTTTCTTTTAAGGAATAAGTTGCAACACAAGTTGAGAACTTATGACATTGTATTGCATGGTCTTAATCAAATTCTTTCAAAATTTAGTTTAAATATTTCTTTTAATTTTCTATTCTTTAATCCCCATCTCAATTCATGGTCCTCTAAGTATATATATATATATATATATATATATATATATATATAATTTGTTTCAATTGACATTTCTTTGATGCTATAAGTGGTGAAGATCATTATGGTAGATTCTTAATATGAAAGAGTGCATAATATTACTAATATGGTAGGTTCTATAAGTTAGAACCTACGATTTTGTGTTCAGAATTGATCTTCAACATGAGTAACTAAAAAGAAAGAAAAAATCAATATGCATAATTAATAACATTTTCCTCATGAGTACATCAAATGTGAATTAAAGTACATTAACATTTGCTTCAAAAAGGATTGCCTTACGATACATATTTATATAGTTATTCATTAAGAAACACAATAAATTATCATAAGTTTACACATTTGAATTTGGGAGTTATGAGGAGCTATAGAGATTATGAAAATATAAGTTATGAAGATAAAGAGATATAAATTATGAAAATGAAAATTTTAATATATATGTGTGTGTGTATATATATATATATATATATATATATATATATATATATATATATATATATAAATGTAAAAAAAATGAAAAAAGAAAAACAAAATATTTCTTAGTTTAAGAAAGGAAAATTAATGAGATTAATTTTAGGGAATGATAAATTCAAAGTTCTAATTATGTTCGTAGGATTAGTTTCTCCCCGTATTTATTTAATAGGAGAAAATGAAAAGGTAATAGTTTTAACAAATGAAGAAACTTTAAATGTGATACACAACACATTACAATACAAAAGTGTTCTACTCGAAATTGATTTTATTATTCATAACTTTACATATATTCTCATACGATTTCATTACTAACTCACATTGTCATGTGTTATTCATTCACATTAAAAAATGCCAACTTTAATTTATATGTTTAATTAAAACAACAACAATGTAGTGTATTCTTACAAAGTGATATTGGGTGTGCCCAATTAAAATATATCATTAAAAAAATTAATACTAAAAAGAAGATTTATTCATTTATTTTGTGACTGATTTCTAATATGATAGACCACATCATATATTTTTAGGGGCAATAATATCCAATTGATATAAAAATAATGTACCATAAGTAATATACCTTTCAACCATGGCAAAATTTAAAATATTAATTAGCTAGACATTGACAAATGATATATACAAAAACAAAAATGTGCTTCTTTTCATCTTCAACAACAACAACAACAATGAATAATATCCATTTTTTTGTTCAAAACGAAGAAAAAATATAAAAGAGAATAGAATAATATTAATTGAGATCAAAATAATACAACAATGAATCTTCAAAATGTTTGGAAATCATTCAAACTGTTATACTACTATGACTCTCTCTTCATGAATCTCCGAGATAATTAAGCTTCCTTCGTCATTTTGTTATAGGTAATATACCTTTCAACCATGGCAAAATTTAAAATATTTATTAGCTAGAAATTGACAAATGATATATGCAAAAACAAAAATGTGCATCTTTTCATCTTCAACAACAACAACAACAATGAATAATATCCATTTTTTTGTTCAAAACGAAGAAATAAAATAAAAGAGAATAGAATAATATTAATTGAGATCAAAATAATACAACAATGAATCTTCAAAATGTTTGGAAATCATTCAAATTGTTATACTACTAGCTTCATGAATCTCCGAGATAATTAAGCTTCCTTCTCCATTTTGTTTAACTTGTACCAGATAATATGATCAATCTTTGAAGAATATATCTATGATCTTCATCAAAGTGAAGGTCATATCGAGACATCATCTTTTCTATGTCTTCTTTTTTGATTATTAAGTACATGATTGATGAATAAAAAGATGAAGAAAAGAAAATTAAAAACTTATACTAATAAAAAGAAACAATGAAAGAAATGGAAATGAATATTCAACATCTCCATAGATGATTGGTATTTATAGATTGGATATGCCATAAAAATAGTTAGAAGGGAATTGAAAAGAAATGTTATTTAAGTAGAGAATGTCAATAGATGGAGGTTTTTTTGTAACTCATTACATATAATTACAATAGTAAATATAATTGAATTTTTTAATTAATAAACAAATTATTTAATGAAAAGAATGAAGGAAAAATGCCAAAAAAAAGGAGAGAAAAAAATAAATAAATAGGAATGGAGGCCATAGAGAGGTGCCACATCACCTTGTCTTGATTCTCCTTTATATACTAGACATCGGAGCTCGTGCTAGCACGGGCCCAATATGTATCATTTTTTGTTTCAATTTATATGACAAAGACAAAATTAAAGAGTTAATCAAACTTTAATATTAATTTAAGATAGTTAAAAATTTTAATTATTGTTAACTATGGTAAAAAAAAAATTATGTCTTTTAACATTCTAAATTGCTAATTATTGTTGTATGACTTGTAATATCTTTTACACAATTTTGAAATAATAAAGGTTATTTCTTCTTTCTCAATTTATGTGGTACTAATAAAATTTCGAGATTCAATCAATTTTTTTTGTCTTTAAAATATTATATTGTTAATTACTATAAATTATTGTACTTTATAAGTAATTTTCAAATAATATATATTATTTCATTTGTCCAATTTATGTGTCACCGATAAAATTTGAAGAGTTAATAAGATCTTTTACATATTTTTATATCTTTTGAATATTTAAGTAAATAATTATTGTGATTTATAATATTTTATACAATTATTTTTAAAAAATTAAACAACAAACAAAACGAATTCATCATAGGAAAATTACCAAAGCATCCTTGAATACATCAATAATGGGTCCCACTTTTTGTTTAAAAAAATATGCATATTGGGAGGATATTTTTGTCCAAAGTGGAAATAGAATAAGTATAAAGCATTAAAGTCTTTTAAAATTTTAAATTGTTAATTCTTATTGTATGATTTGTAATACTTTTACGTCATTTTCAAATAATAGAGGTCATTTCTTCTTTCTCAATTTATGTAGTACTAAAAAAAATTTGAGATTCAATCAATTTTTTTTGTCTTTGAAATATTTCTAGCTGTTAATTACTGTAATTTATAGTATTTTCTAAGAAATTTTCAAATAATATATATTATTTCATTTGTCCCAATTTATGTGTCACCTGTAAAATTTGAAGTGTCAATCAGATCTTTTATATATGTTTATATAATTTAAATATTTAAGTAATTAATTATCGTGATTCATAATATTTTATACAATTATTTAGTATAGTAAAATAAATTTAAAAGAAACAAACAAGACGAACTCATCATAGGAAATTACCAAAGAATCCTTCAATACATCAATAATGGGTCGGACTTTTTGTTTTAAGAAATTGCACATTCGAAGGATATTTTTGTCCAAAGTGGAAATATTGTGTAAAAAATGTGTATTTATTGTGATTTTGAATGTTTTGTGGGGTGATAGGACGCACGCAAAGTTAAGGTGTCTTTTTGAAAATCTGGGACAACTTCAAGTATTACTTAATTTTTTTCTCAAAATCTAATTTACTTTCGTAAACTATGTGTCAGATCAAAATCAGATTAACAAATTCAAAAGGAATGAGTAATAAATAGCTCATACAACTAAATAATAAATATGTAACTAAAAATCTTGTTAGCTTTTGGTTGAAAGCTAACAAGATAGTTACAATGATAGTTGCATTGGTAACTAAAAATCTTGTTAGCTTTTGGTTGAAAGCTAACAGGATAGTTACAATGATAGTTGCATTGGTAACTAAAAATCTTGTTAGCTTTTGGTTGAAAGCTAACAAGATAGTTACAATGATAGTTGCATTGTGGCTTATTATATATAGATATATATTTAATTAAAGCTAGAAAGTAATATTTATAACTAGTGATCTAGAATTAACTGATGATAAAAAGGCCTTAAAAAATATGGCCATTGCATATTATTACCACAAACTCTAAATCAACATTGACTAAAAATAAAGAAGTACTCCCACTGTTCCATATTAGTTGATTATTATATTAAATACAGTTGTCATATTAATTCACCATTTTATTAAATCAAGAAAGCATAAATTATTTTATATTATATTACATTTGCAATTAATTCTTTTTAAAAATGTTCATGTTTGTTTATAAAATTTTCAACTAAAAAATTAGGAGTAAATTAGAAAAATCATCTTCTTATTTATGATTTTTTAAGCATCGTACAAAATGGAAAATGATCAATGGGACGGAGGGAGTATTTTAGGAAAAACTACAAAATATGGAAAACATCAATACATATTTAAAACAAATAACTACAATTTATTTTTATATATTATATGGATATAACTATACAATAAATAGCAAAGTTAATTATATACAAATAATCAAGAAAGTAATTAAATATTATAGGAAAGTTACTATTACAAGCATAACTAATTAATGTCTAGGCACGTTTTATATGATCAGTTTTTAATGTTTACCCTCATTAATACTCTCTTTCATCAATATCCCTATTACCTATATCACAGATTTTCTATATTTTCCCCCCAAATTCCTTCCAATTTAAGATCATTTTGTAGATTTTAGGAGCAATTTTTGTGATTTGAATTCATCAAGTATATTTTAATTGAATTTTTTTCCTCATTTTTATGAAGATTATATTTGTATACATCTCTATTTTTATAGGGTTTCAATTGAAGAATAATTTTGTTTTCTCCATCACAATGACTGTAGTTGTAAAAAAAAAGTACGGGAAGAACATGAGCAAAAAGAAATTGAGGTTTGTGTGATTGTCAAATTTGTATATAGTAGAATACTTATATACATAGATACTTGTATTGTAATATTAGCACAGGTTGAAATGATGATTTGTGAATACAAGTATATCTGGATACATAAGTAATCTATCCAATTTAAAAGTTTAATTAGGCAATACAAGTATAACTGGGTACATTAATACTATATTTTTTATAAACAAATACCTGAGTTAACACCAAACCTCAAGTATAATAGGAAAAACTTGACCAAAAAGAGATTGACGTTTGTTGGTTTTATCAAATTTTTATACCGTCGAATACTTACACACTATTATACCTACACATTCTATTATTTTCCATTTCTCCAATGTATCCATCTTTTGTTTAACAACAATGTATACTTTATTGGTGTATTCACTTTTTGTTTAACAACAATGTATCCATTTTTCAAATTGTCGTGTTCATATGCTAATTGTTATACTTTACCTTGTTTGATATATTAATACATTAAATTTTTATAAATACTTGTATCTTTGATATATTGATACTTTAAGTTTTATAAATAGAGATACCAATTTGAATTCAAAGTATTCATATGCTAACTGTACAATTTATATATTTTTCTTTTTTAGTTCATTGTAATTAAAATAGTATGGGAAAATGCATAAGTACCCCCTCCCAGCCTATGCAAAACCCTGAGACACAGTTAACCTTTACTAAGGTCCTATTAACACCCCCCCCCCCCCCCGAACTTATTTTTTATATAATTTTTTACCCCTTTTCGATCTACGTGGCACTATCTTGTGGGCCCAATGCGTGTTGACAATTCTTTTAAGGATAGTGCCACGTAGGCTGAAAAGGGGTAGAAAATTATATATAAAATAAGTTCGGGGGGGGGGTAATAGGAACTTAGTAAAGGTTAGGTGTGTCTCAGGGATTTTGGGCATAGGTTGTGTCACGCCCCGAGCCTACACCCTGGGCGTGGTTGACACTTGAAGACCATTGCTGGCATCAAGCGATCCCTTGGCCTGGCTTACTTAATTCAGCGTATACTTAAACATAAGAAAATATAACTTGTGCATAACTTGAGAAATAATAGTTTAGCCAAAATGGCAACTCAGTCTTTAAACAACATCTAAATGACAATGTAAAGACAACTGAATTACTAACTGTCTATGAAGCCTCTAAACAACTGAGATGGATGTTGGGACAAACCCCACAACATCCTAATGAACTAAACTAGAAAGAGAATAAAAGAGTCCTCCGGAATGCAAGGAGGCTCACCAGTGACTCTGAGTGTTCAACTGGATTAACGAGGCGCTGGATGTTGATCCTGGTTACCTGCGTCTGCATCATAAGACGATGCAGGTCAACTGGCATCAGTACATTGAATGTACGAGTATGCGAGTTGGAATGCTAAACAACAACTTAAGCTTGAAAAGAGTAAGAAGGAACACTTACCTTGGCTCTGTACAACTCATGAATAACTGAACTCAATATAAAGCAATAAGACACGTGCAATATATATATAAAGCATGTAAAACAGTATAAACAACTTAGTTCATTAAAGATAAAGCAATAACAAACTCAACTTTACTTGCATATAAAAGTAATATAACTTTTGTGGGAGATTCTCTAACCGACAACCACCACTATGAGCCTAAGTGGTGATACATTGTCTTGCCCACACTGCCAAAACTGTCATATACTTTTCCATTATATAGAACGCTTAACTTAGTGGATGCACTAGTCTATGCTAAAAGCATCTTAAGGAGTCATCTAAAAAGTATGATCATTTATCACCCATGATTGCTACATGGTTTATGGAAACTTGAGTTAATATGAATTCATATCCCCATATCGGTGCTCAATACTACTCCCAAAATATACTTAGCTCATATGTTTGTAAAAACAAAACTCTTTCTTTTAATTGAGGTAATTACTCAAAACTTAGCTTAAAAGCTCTCTTGAAATCGATGTTCCCCTTTCTTGCTCAAATGTGAAAACATTTATAAACTTCTTTGAGAATACTTATTTCCCTAATAGCTTTTTTGAGAAATGAACTCCACTCTTTACTCTTTGCTTAACTTGAAAACTTGAGTCTTAAAATGAATTTAAAACATTGTTAAAGACTCTTGAAAACTTTAAGAAACTTTGCTTTGACTTGCTTCTTAACTTCTAGACTTGACTCTTAACTTCTTTGACTTTGATCTTAACTTTCCTTGAATTGGATTATGGATTCAAGGTTCATGATCTCAATTTTATGGATGATTTCATGATGTTTAGATGTACCTTAGAGTGTTGGAATCAACTAGAAAACATAGGTACATCGCTTAGGAACAAATACTAAAAAATGGGGGAGGGATGGGGTGCACTGGCATCCTTGGCGCTCTGAGAGGAGGGCGGCGCCAGGCCCGAAACCTCAGAGAACATTTTGGGGAACGCTGGCTGGCGTGACACCCCACCCTTTCCCCAGGTGAACTCCGAATTTTCTCCTTCATTTTTCATCTCTAAACCCTCCAATCTTCCCTAGTTCTTTTCCCAAACACTTAGGGTCATTAGTACTCTCAACTTACAACAGATCTAACTCAAAAATCCACATGGAAACACGAATCAAATCAACAAGAAACTTCAACAACACAACCAATCAAGAACTTAACAATATCCTTCAATAACTTCACTTTTTAACATGTAAACAACCCAAAATCGCTGAATTGAAACAAGTTGGTGTGTGGGTGAACTAACCCATCACTAAAAGATCTCACATACCTTAATAGGGATCACTCCCGACGAATTCCACTCCAAACACTTGACGTTCTTGGCGAAATCTAGGCTTTTCTCCCTTTCTTTCTTCTTTTCTCTTTTCTCTAAGCCCTAAGCGTGAATTTAATTTTTCTAATCTGACAAAAATAAGTTTTTACCCCAATCCCTAAAAACGAAATAGGAAATAAATTAGAGAAAAGACTACTTTGCCCTTCCTTAATTCCGGATTGGGACTTTCCTCACTCCAGCATCCCAACTTCCGAAAGGCATATCTCACTCATATTATATCGAAATAGCGTAAACTTGGCGGTGTTGGAAAGATATATCCAAGGGCTTTCCAACCATATCAAGATATGCTCCTAACTCATCCTGATCTAGGAGTTATGGCCGTTTCAAAATGGACAAAACTCACTTTCTTAACTTAGACAAAAATTTCCAGATTTCTTTATTCTTTCCAAAAATCAATATTTTCATATTTTAAACTCTTTATAGTCGTTTCTAGGTGCGAGATGTTACAATATCTCCCCCTTGGGAACATTCGTCCTCGAATGAGCTTTATTTCACTAAGATAAGGGTGGTAATATCTAGTTCAAATACCCAACAAGTAAATGCAACAATCAACATGCTCATTCATAATTCAAAGAGTACTAAGAAGAGAATTAGTACCTTGATCTGCATTCCCTCCGGATTCAAAGAGATGTGGATATCTCTTCTTCATATCTTCTTCAGCTTCCCAAGTAGCTTCCTTAACAAATTGGTTCCTCCAAAGGATTTTGACTGAAGCTACTTCTTTGGTCCTCAACTTGCGAACTTAGCGATCTAAAATCTGAACCGGGATCTCCTCATAAGATAAGTTATCCTTAATCCCTACATTTTCAGTTGGTATAATCAATTAAGGATCTCTCATGCACTTCTTCAACATGGAGATGTGAAACACCGGATGAACTGTTGCTAACTCTTGAGGTAGCTCCAACTCATAAGCTACATTACCAATCCTCTTGACTATGAGATAAGGTCCAATATACCGGGGACTAAGTTTCCCCTTCTTACCAAACCTGATGACACCCTTTATGGGTGAAACCTTTAAATAAACCCAATCATCTATTTCGAACTCTAATGGCCTTCTCCTAACATCTGTGAAGGATATCTGACGACTCTGTGCCATTTTCAACCTCTCATGAATCACTTTAACCTTATCCATAGCTTGATGGACTAAATCTGGTCCTATCAACCCTGCATCACCAACTTCAAACCATCCGATAGGAGATCTGCATCTTCTGTCATAAAGAGCTTTATAATGAGCCATTTGGATGCTAGAGTGGTAACTGTTGTTGTAAGCAAACTCAATGAGAGGTAAGTGATCAACCCAATTCCCTTTGAAATCAATCACAAAAGCCCTCAACATATCTTCTAAGTCTGAATGGTGCGCTTTGCCTGCCCATCTGCTTGAGGATGAAAAGCAGTACTCAAGTTCACCTTTGAACCCAAACCTTTCTGAAAAAATTTCCAGAACTGTGCAGTAAATTGTGCACCTCTATCTGAAATAATGGAGACTGGGACCCCATGAAGTCTTACCACCTCCTGAATATATAACCTGGCATAATCCTATGTTGAATGGGTAGTCTTTACCGGTAAAAAGTGGGTTGATTTTGTCATTCTATCGACAATCACCTAAATAGAATCATGTTGTCTGCGAGACCTTGGCAAACCTGTGACGAAAACCATATTGATGATCTCCCACTTCCATTCCAGAAGTTCTATATTCAGAGCCAAACCACAGGGCCTTTGGTGCTCTACTTTCACTTGTAGGCAATTTGGACACTTAGCAACAAACTCTGCAATGCCCTTCTTCATGCCATTCCACCGATACACTTCTCTCAAATCGCAATACATCTTTGTGGAACCCGGATGAATGGAATATCTGGAGGTATGAGCTTCCTCCATGATCCTCTCTTGAAGTCCATCCACCATAGGTATGTACAATCTACCTTGATATCTCAATACACCATCTCCCCCTTGTTCAAAAGCTAATACCCTTTGCTTATGAACATTTGCCTTTAAGTCTAGCAAAATGGGATCTTGGTCTTGTTGTTCTTTCACTTCTGACACTAGTGATTATTCAGCCCCATTCGTCACCACTATTCCTCCTTCTGTGAAATCCATCAGTCAAACCCCTAAGCGTGCAAGTATATGCACATCTTTCACTAACTCTCTCTTTTCTTCATCAACATAGGCAGTACTGCCCATAGACAACCTGCTCAAGGCATCAGCAACAATATTAGCCTTACCTGGGTGATAAAGAATACTCATGTCATAATCCTTGAGTAACTTTAACCACCTCCTTTGTCTGAGATTTAGCTCTCTCTGAGTGAACACATATTGAAGACTCTTGTGATCGGTGAACACATCCACATGAACACCATACAAATAATGACGCCATATCTTCAAAACCAACTACAGCAACCAACTAACATGTAAACAACCAAAAATCGCTGAATTGAAACAAGTTGGTGTATGGGTGAATTAACCCATCACTAAAAGATCTCACATACCTTAATAGGGATCACCCACGACGAATTCCACTCCAAACGTTTGACATTCTTGGTGAAATCTAGGCTTTTCTCCCTTTCTTTCTTTTTTTCTCTTTTCTCCAAGCCCTAAGCGTGAATTTAATTTTTCTAATCTGACAAAAATAAGTTTTTACCCCAATAAATCCCTAAAACGAAATAGGAAATAAATTAGAGAAAAGACTACTTTGCCCTTCCTTAATTCTGGATTGGGACTTTCCTCAATCCAACACCCCAACTTCCGAAAGGCATATCTTACTCATATGATGTCGAAATAGCACAAACTTGGCGGTGTTGGAAAGATATCTCCAAGGGCTTTCAAAGAATATCAAGAGCTACTCCTAACTCATCCTGAGCTAGGAGTTATGGCCGTTTGAAAATGGACAAAACTCACTTTCTTAACTTAGACAAATTTCCAGATTTCCTTATTCTTTCCAAAAATCAATATTTTCATATTTTTTAACTCTTTATAGTCGTTTCTAGGTACGAGATGTTACAGGTTGGGGGGTACGTATGCATTTTCCCAAACAGTATTAGTGTATAAATAGAAAAATAATAAAATATAGCTAGAAAAAGACATCAATTATATATAGAAAACTACTGAATATGACAAATATCAATACATATTTAGAACAAGTAGCTATAATTTTTTTTATGTTATATGGATATAACTACACAATAAATAGCAAACTTAATTATCTACAAATAATCAGGAAAGTTATTAAATATTATAGGAAAGTTAATATTACAAGCATAACTAATTAATGTCTAGGCACATTTTATGTGTTCGGTTTTTCATGTTTACCCTCATTAATACTCTCTTTCATCAATATACATATATCACATATTTTCTATATTTCCCCCAAAAATTCCTTCCAATTTAAGATCCTTTTGAAGATTCTAGGAGCAATTTTTGTGATTTGAATTCATCAAGTATTTTTTAATTGAATTTTTTCTCGTTTTTATGAAGATTATATTTGTATACATCTATATTTTCATCTATTTGTATAGGGTTTCAATTGAAGAATAATTTTGTTTCTCCATTACAATGACTATAGTTATATTTTAAAAAATAGTACAGAAAGAACATGAGCAAAAAAAATTTAGGTTTGTGTGATTGTCAAATTTGTATATAGTAGAATACATAAATACTTGTATTGATATATTAACACAAGTTGAAATAATGATTTGTCAATACAAGTATATCTGGATACATAAGTAATCTATCCAATTTAAAAGATTAATTAGGCAATACAAGTATAATTGGATACATTAATACTATATTTTTTATAAACAAATACCTGAGTTAACACTAAACTTCAAGTATTACAGGAAAAACTTGATCAAAAAGTGATTGACATTTGTTGGCTTTATCAATTTTTTATACCGTCGAATACTTACACACTTTGATACCTACACATTCTATTATTCTCCATTTTTCTTATTTCTAGGTTATCTAGTGTATCCATCTTTTGCTTAACAACAATGTATTCATAAGTATAGTTTATTAGTGTATTCTGTTTTTGTTTAACAATTGTGTAACCATATTTCATATTATCATGTTCATATGCTAATTGTTATACTTTACCTTGTTTGATATATTAATACATTAATTTTTTATAAATACTTGTATCTTTGATATATTAATACTTTAGCTTTTATAAATAGAGATACCAATTTGAATTCAAAGTATTCATATGCTAACTGTATAATTAATACATTTTCCTTTTTTAGTTCTTTGTAATTAAAATAATAACATATAAAATATAGCTTAAAAAGACATAAATTATACTCATTTTTTATAAATAACATACTTATATCTATGGAATTTTAATAACCCTATAAATATAATTATTTTTGTAAGTTGCTCTAACCTACCTTTGTTTCTATGGGTTGAGGCTTTCGTCACTACAGTATTCCTAATTAATAGACTGTCTTCCCCAGTCCTGAAGATGATAACTCCATTTGTTAAGTTGTATGGGGAACAACCATATTACAACAGTTTAAAAGTGTTTGGATGTAAATATTTTCCATATATCAAGGGTAGCAACAAGTTTAGTCCAAAGACTTACCCTTGTGTGTTCATAGGGCACAACAACTTACACAGAGGATATAGATGTTATCATCCCTCTACAAGGAGAGTTTACAACTTGGGTTTTATACCTTGTGGATTAATCCTTTTAAGAAAAGGGAAATAGTCAACCGAATTGGGTTTACCAACCTCGACCATGATGTTCCATACTAATTCCTTAAATTTCTTAGCAGAATCGTAAATGGATCAATCAAATCTTAAGAGAAAATGGTGTTAGAAACCAAATTCAGTGGAGTCCTGAAAGATGCTCTGCCCATATTTACTACTTCACAAACTTTGCTACATATATGCTATTTTCCCGACAAAGGCAATTTAGTCATTTTGAGTATTACTCTACTTTCCTCCATGTTGCCGTTGTTTGTGCAATGTGTTGGGAGAGTTATAGAGTTTATAAGAGCCCATTGTGAGGACCAGTCACGTCATCACGCCACGTAAGTGTAACATGATATAAGGTTGTTCCAGAGGTCTTACAAAGGAAGAAGGCTACACCATAATGGAAGGTTCTAGAGAAACGTGGAGAATTCCCATGGTAGATCCTAGAATTCAATGGATTTGCATGAAAGTCCTTGGAATCTTCTAACTATGCAGAGAATTCTAGAATAAGAGCTTATTAGTAAATATATAGAGACTTATCTAACAATTATTATTTGCATATAAACCCCTAAATTAGAAGTATAAATATAGGGACAACCATTTGTAAATTCAACAAGAAAAAACAAGGAATTCTTTCAAGTCTTGAGTCGAGCAATTCCGCGTCGAGTTCAAGAATGCCTTCTTTCCCAACAACCTATCTATGAGGCAAAACACAAATTTTGGGAGTTGAAGCAGATAGGCAGCATATGAGCATATGTGAAGGAGTTTATCACCCTCACACTTCAAATTCCCAACCACATAGATGAAGATATGTTGTTCTACTTCATGAATGAGCTGCAAAATTGGGCCAATACGGAGTTGGAACACCGACATGTGAAGACTATTGATGAAGGCATCACGCAGGTTCAAAACTTTGACATATTTTAAGTAAGACAAGCATGATAGAGGCAGTGGAGATAAAGAGGAAATTATCTTGGTTCTTTCTTCAGTCCCTTAGCGGTCTAGTTTCAAAAAGGCTTACTTGAGCTTGCAAGATCGTGAAAAACTCGTGAGCAAGTTATAAAGTCCTGCACGGTGTGCTTAGTAGAAGTCTAAGGCCGTGACACCATGCTCCCTATAACAACGACACCACTAAGTGTTCACGTGTCATAGGACTACACAATGCCATTTACTTTGTTTCTTTCGTATTAATTCAATTGCCGATATCTACGGCAATAACTTTATAGATAAAAGAAAAATCTAGGCATAATACAAATGTGTGCCCTTTAATTTGACCTCAGCTGATATTTACACCCTCCAACTTTGGTTGTGCACAAGTAAGCCCTTAAACTTGTATAAATTAAATAAGCAGACACATGCATCTTAATTAACATATAGAACTTCATGTAGGACACAAATTTTCATGTAGGACACCATGTGCACATAGTAGATATGTGTCTATTTGTCAATTTTATACAAGTTAAAGTGTTTGTGTGTAACACCCCAAAAAATTTTAAGTTAAGACCCGAACCATTCTTCATTTGTGAATAAGATCATATCGGGTGATTCTTAAATTGTCCATATGTGTAAAGGTCAATTCTTTAGTGTGGAATGATTTTTGATATCAATTAAGGTCACTAGAATCTCCAAGCACAAAGATGAGTTGAAAGTATCCTTACCAATTGAGTTTTGATGTAAGATTCTACTTCAATCAACGTCAAATGACCATATATCCTAGAATATAAAGAGTTACGTGACCCATAACCTATAAAATTAAAAGTATTTGAATCTTCTTTCCAAAGCCACCAATTTTGCGTCAATTCGAGTTTTGAGTAAAGAGTTATGACCATTTTAGTAACCTGATACAGTGCAATGACGAATTAGCCGACGGGAAAACATTAAAAATGTCGTTTTGCCTTTTTACCTCTAAGAAAATTCTAAATGAATTTCTTGACCAATTAAAGGCCCAAAGCAATCAGATTTCATCTCTTAATCCCTCATTCTCTTCTCTCTAAAACACTTAGGCAAAACCCTAAAAGAAAATTAAAGCATAGGACCTCCATTCAAGATTTTTCTTCAAGGTAAGTCCTTCTCCAAGAATTTAATTCTTTACAACTCAAATTTCTTCATACAATTATGAATTAGTAATGAAAATCCTAATTCTTGTCCATAGAGATTTCAAGAAACTAATTCAAGAATCTCAAGAAAGGTTTTCTTGATTGTTCTCCTTCAAGCTAGGGTTTCAAGGCTTCTAATCGAGTTATTCTTCAAGATTCGTCAAGAACCTTGTTGTTCCAGGTATGTAAGGCTATCATAGTATTGGACTAGTTCGTCATCACGCCCTACATCTACTTTTAAATCAGTAAAAAAGTAATCTACGATTCTATACCTAGATTTGAGTTTTCTTGAGATGAGTTGATTTTGAGTTCTTGAGTTCCTGATTCTTTTGAAATTCTATTCCTAATCATTGAATTTTTATATGTTATACACTAAGATTCTTGATGAGTTGATTCGTTCATGTCTATATTTCAATATGAACCCTATGAATTGAGTATTCTTGAGCTGAGTAGTATCGTTGAGTTCTTGAGTTCTGAGTATTGAGTTTTCTATATTGTTATGAGATCCTTAAGTTGAGTTGTTCATGTCTATATTTCAACATGAACTCTATATTGAATTATAAATTTTGAGAAGCTTCAACATTTTTTGTTTTAAACTGAGTTTTTGAGAAAGTAAGGAGGAGTTTGAGAAAGAATTTTAAAACATGATTAGTATGACAGTCGAGTATTCCATCAATGTTTAAGAAGTATGGTATCTAGATATGCCATTAATGTTTATGCAGTATGACTTCCTGAGTCTTAAATGATCAGATCACAATATCATTTTTTATATAGTTCTGAGAAAGAGTTTTAAAATATGAATTGAGAAAGAGTATAAGGATACTAGGTATTCCCAAAGATATCAATTTTTACATTGAGAAAAGAGAAACTTTGATTTCTAAATGAGTTAATGAGTTCAGAGATATTTCATAGCAGTTACCACTTTTAAGAAGTTATTTTAAGTAATTACCTCAAAATAGAGAAAGAGTATGTTTTATACATTTGAGCATGAGCATATCATTGGGAGTAGTATTGAGCACCGATATAGAGATGAGTTCAGACAACTCAAAATCCTCATAAACCATGTCTGCCAACATGGGTAAGGGATCATACTTTTTAGATGAAGTCTTATTGCTTAGTGGATCCACTTAGTTGAGGTGTCCTATATCCCGACAAGGTATAAGACAGTTCTGGCAACGTGGCCGAGACGATGTATCATCATGTAGCTCATAGTGATGAATGTCAGTTAGAGAATCTCCCAATAGAGTTAAAGTGTATTTTAATATATCACTTATTATGTTGAGTTCAGAGATGAGAAAATATTTTGTAAAACTTTAAATGATTTAACTTCTTTATTTCTTTACATTCAACTTGAGTACATTTTGTTACCTATTGCAGTCCTTTCATTCAGTTATTTGTTGTTCAACTATATTACAAACTCGTACGTTCAATGTACAGATGTCATTCGATCTACATCTTTTAATGATGCAAATACAGGTTCTTAGTGTTGACACCCAATTTTGGCCTAACATTTTCAAAATTCGTAACTTTTAAGTTCTATTTATTGAATAGTTCAAAATACAATTTTTTTTTTATAATTTTAAATAAGTTTATCGATATTTATACTTATTTGTCAAAATTTCAGGATATTTTATCAGTTAATTTTAATTACATTATTTTTTGTCATAGTCGGTTGAATATGTTCAAATATTTATTCATTTTGATTAAATCATTATTTATGTTAAATTGTATTTTTTTTACACATCTTTGGTTATGTTCATTACATTTTTTAATATTCATTTGTATTTGTTACATTTGTTAATAGTCATTTTGATATTTTGCATATTCTAGAAATTCATTCAAATACGAATAAAATTTGAATACACAGATTGACCAACGATTTTGGGCCACAATCTCGAGCCCACGATTTGAGCCCATTGTATGACAATTCCCTATTTAAGTAATTATTAGGTTAAAAAATAGAGAGGGTGGTGAAATATTTTTAGATTAGGGTTGGGAATTTTCAGATTTTATTGACAAAGGGATTTCACTTTTCATCAATTTTCAGAGGCCATTGTATGACAATTCACTGTATGAGTTGTTAATAGTAGTTCTCTTGAGGAGTTGTGGCTCTTGTCCCGAAACTCATCTTTGTATAGTAGAGGCATCATAGATAGACAATTTTGAAAAGTCTTTCAGTTTCAGATTTTTTATTAAAACTTATGTTTCATACTCATTATATTCATAGAGTTTTGAGATATATTACATTTTGTTTTAGCATTTCTTTCATTATGATGCTTGTGTATGCATGAGTTAGTCTTCCACTTTTAGTCAGCCAGAATGAGGGTTCGCTTGGGGACTAGCAATGGTTCTCGAGTGCCGGCCACGTCCAAGGTGTAGGCTCGGATCGTGAAACTATGTTTGCACCTTCAAAGTTGGAGGACATTATCAGTTGAGACCAAGTTAAAAAAACACGTTTATGTATTATGCCTGAAAATCTATTACAACTAAAAGTATGTGTTGTTGTATTGTGTATAGTTTCAACAATGTATTTTAGAAGGTTCTTATTAGGATGAGTGACTACTTTCTTATGCTAAATTTCTAATTTTATAATTTATGAACTACTCCTTTGTTCTTGTTTATAGGTCATGATTGGCTAAAATAGTTATTCCAAATAATATTGTCATTACTGAAACCCAGAAAGAATACATAACCCTTGGTGGTGACATGGTCTTATTTCAAGGATACACAACTATATATAGATCTACAAATACAATGACTTATATAGCATTTTGAGAGACATCCAATGTTTATGGCTCATTATAGACATAATATACACTAGAATATATTTTACGTAATATATATTCTAGTATCTTGATCTACTAACATCTACAGTGGAATAGGGATAGCAAGCAGAGGTTGAGCTTTTGCCAGGGTAATACCAAATTTTTCCTCCATGTCCAAATCTTTAGGTGCAATTCCACCATCTAGCTTCCAATTAAAGGTATTTATCAATGAACCTAGCGCGATTGGAATCATCCTGATAGCCAAAGGCAATCCAAGGCAAATTTTTCTACCAGCACCTAATGGAATTAGCTCAAAATCCGTACCTCTAACGTCTATATCTGACTCCCAAAACCTCTCCGGCATAAAGTCCAAAGGGTCTTCCCTTAGACTAGAGTCGCGCCCTATTGCCCATACATTCACAAGAACTTGTGAGTCTTTCGGAATAGTATAGCCATAAAGATCAACATCTTCCTCAACTTTGCGCGGAATTAGGAAAGGAACTTGTGGGTGCATTCGAAAGGTTTCTTTTATGATGCACCTCAAGTAAGGTAATTTTGCAACATCAGCTTCATCTATTAGTTTGCCTCTGCCAATTACTTGTGCTAGTTGTTCTTGTGCTTTCTCGAAAGTATGTGGATTCTTGAGTAGTTCTGCCATTGCCCACTCCAATGTTTTTGATGTCGTATCTGTCCCTGCTGCAAACAGGTCCTGCAAAACTTACTAGTGTAAGATCATATGAAGTAGATGCCATATAAAATCAAGTGAAAAATTCCAAAACATATGTTGCTTTCAATTAGTCAAACTTGAGTTGTGACTTGTGAGCCTTTGGTGCAGAGGTTTGGCTTGACCCCTACTATATCAATGTATAACAAAAAGTTACAAGAG
The DNA here is from genome assembly GCF_900185275.1 of Solanum verrucosum. Taxonomy (NCBI): domain Eukaryota; kingdom Viridiplantae; phylum Streptophyta; class Magnoliopsida; order Solanales; family Solanaceae; genus Solanum; species Solanum verrucosum. The sequence continues at coordinate 2,208,971 of NW_026020402.1, forward strand.
GTCAGAGGGGACATGAACCTTATCTCTAACATATTAGTGGGACTAGTAGTAAGAGTTGCACCAAAAAAATTGATGAGAAGGAGAGACCTATACAAGATCTTCTCATACTAATCCAGAGTCGTCAAAGTTAGAGTATTTTTCAGACTCTTTTCCCTAATACTTTTTTTCTTCATTATTGATTATTAGTAATACTTATCTCAAATAGAAATCATAAAATCATTGAAAGGTTTACTTTTGCTTATTTTATTAGTAATAAAACTATAAAATTTTATATACATGAGACTACGCCCTGTAGATCTATAGGACTTACGTCCCGTGTCTCGGGGCTTACGTCTTGCCCTATACGGTATAAAACGTCTTTCCTCACACCCCGTCTTTTAAAACACTAATTTAAGGTATTTGATTTGATTACTTTCTATAAGAATGAAACGAATATATCGGTTATTATAATTTCTTTTTTAACAGAAAAAAATACCTATTCATGATTTTCTATTTACACCTCCCAACAAATACGTGCGAAAAATATTTTAAAAAATCCTGATAACTATACTTGGCATGAAAAGTATAATCTTCAAATTAAATTCAAACTTTTTCCATGTATTGTAGTTCTGTGAATGCATCATACAAAATGAAAAATGATTAACGGAACGGAGGGAGTGTTTTTATGTTTAAAGCTAACGTGAACAACAGTTCTGCTCACATGACTGACTAGCTCAAGGTTGGTCCGCATTTTCACAACGAAAATTTGGTTACGTTGTAGTGTGTGACAATCTCATCTAAAAGCTTAAGCTATTAGAGAGAGCACACTTTTATTATTTAGTTATATTCTCAACAACTTGTGCCGTATCTATAAGAAGTTTCCCGGAATTTTGATTTGAAATTAGTGTTTATCTATGATATATGAAAAAAAAATTAAATTTTATAGTTTGAAATTTTGATTCCAAATCTCAATTTCTACTTAAAGGTAGAATTTCAATTCCAAATTTGTAACTTCATTTTATTTATTTTTAAAAAAAAATTAATTTGATCCATACGTTTATATTTTGAGGGGAGTGTAAATTTAAATTTTTCAAAAGAAAAAAAGTCTTGGTGTGAACATTTTGTCCATATCATAGAACAACTAGTTAGGCATTGTTATTATTGATTTACTGAATCAATGAATTTTCATAAAATCGTATGTATTTGAAAGTTGGTAATATTATGTAATGTGTTAAAGGAGTTTTCCCGTTAGACAAATCTCAACTCCCATGTTTTAGGATTCGTTTGACCACAAATATATTTGGAATTTTTTTGGAAAATGGTGTTTGGCCATACAACACTTTTGACAAATATATTTGTCAAATATCTCAAGTTTCCAAATACTAGAAAAAATTAGAACTTGGGTCAAGTTCTAATATTAGAAATTTTTTAAAAAATTAAAATTACTCCAAAATTTATATTTTATATAAAAAAAAACACTATCATTTATTAATTCCAACTAATATTTATCTATAAAATTACGCCATTAATAACTAATAACAAGATTGAGAAAAAAGAAGAGTTTGTTTTTAATGGGTTATAATTCATTTTGAATGAATGACAAGTTTGAATAAGTGATTAATGTATTATTCTTGCCCATATTGTTATTTTGTTGTTGTTGATGTTATCATTATGTTATAAGGTTATTTTTTAACGGAACATGTTCATTATAAGATAATAATACAAACATAAAGGTAGGTTAATGATTTTTAGAACTTATGAGTATAAATTATATTTTTTGAAATAGTCAATTACTTCTCATGAAAATTACAAGAATATGCAATTTAAGACTTTTATTAACATAATATGCACATACTTCTTTTTAATTATAAACTTAGCTTTTTAATTAACAATATGGCAAAGACGACTGGACTTTTCATGTTTTATTAATATTAAACTTTTGTTATAAAATTTAAGAACAAAAGAACAATATAAAGATGAAGACAAGAAAAATATAAGACAAGAGGAACAATATGAGATAATTTTCTTTCTTTCAAGTGTTCACCAAATCTTTAAGTGTATACAATATGAACCCTTATGCCTCTATTTATAGTGTAACATAGAGGCATACAAAAGGTTAGTCATAAACATGACATTAACATGAATATAATGGGGAGGTTATGGAAGTGAAAGGTTACAAGAATAATGGTTATAAAGGTGGAGGTTAAGGAGGTTATGGTTATCTTCATAATGGAGGAACGTAATGGAGTAACTTCTTGATGTAGTGGACATCCACAATATATTATTTTATAACACTCCCCCTTGGATGTCCATAGATAATATGCCTCGTTAAAATCTTACTGGGAAAAAATCCTAGTGAAGGAAAAAGAGTACACATATCTTTTAATACGCTTTGAATGTTGCCTCGTTAAAAACCTTAACAGGAAAACCCAATTGGGAAAAAACCATGGTTAAGGAAAAAAGTACAACGCGTATTTTTCTCCCCTTGATAAAAACTTTACTTGATATCTCGGAGACGATGCATTCAAATCTTACATCACAACTTCTCAAATATTGATGTTGGCAATCCTTAGTGAATAAGTTTACAAGATTATCACTTGAATGGGTCTTTGAACATCTATCTCACTATTTTGTTGAAGATCATGTGTGAAAAATACTTTTGGTGAAATATGTTTTGTCTGAGCTCCTTTGATTATATCCTCCCTTCAATTGAGCTATATATTATTTCCTTATGTAGTGGTTAGAATATCCTTTGACAAAGGAAAATCACATATTTTCTGAATATGATAGATCATGATTCCAACCATACACACTCCCGACTTACTTCATAGATCAATATTATTTTTGTATGATTTGAAGAAGTGGTTACCAATGTTGGATTCTTTGAATGCCAAGATATTGTTGTGCCTCCATATGTAAACAAATAGCTCATTTGCAATCGAGGTTTATGCAGATCAAATAAATATTCTGCATCTACATAATCAAATCATTTCTAACTCAGAGATTGATCATTTCAATTTTATACGTTGCTCTTTTTTTCTTCTCAAAGAAAATCACACATCTTCTATGTGTTGAGTCACTTGCTTTGTTAGTTTCTTGGCATAACTTGAATGGTAAAATGACAATCCCCTCACATAACTTTACATATATATATATATATATATATATATATATATATATATATATATCAAATAATCTTCTAGCATTTGCATAACCAACAATCTGTAAGTGCACCAATTGCACTAATACATGGCACTTATAATCATTTTCATGAGGTTGAAAAGATTCTTTCTCTGTGTTGAGATTAAGCAATCTCAGAACCATTGGGTACTCAGTTGAATTGTTTTAAGACCTTTTAAATCATTCAAAAAATTTCATATAACTTTCATCGTCTAGTTAGACATGATAATCAGTCATTATACATATTCAAGTCTTTCATCTATTGCCAGACTGAAATAAGTCTCATTGCATCCATCACTGGAGAATATATCTCCATTTAATAATGTCAGGACTTCTGCAGAAATCCTTTAATCCCTGAGGCACAAACAGTACTTTATATCTTACAGTTATACTTTTGCACAATGATTCATTTGTACCCCACTGACATATATTTTGATCTATGAACTATAAGTTCAAAAACATCACTTTTCTAAGTGAAACAAAATATACTTGAATAGTGCATTTTATTTGGCCAATCATTTATTTGTCCACATTATATGATAGATTCGAATTTAAGAACCTCGTAATCACTTATAGCATTGAGTGCTACTTCATATCAAAGATACCGTCGACGGTCATTTGACTCGATTCCAATACGACATAACTTATCGAGATCTCTTAATCTTTCATCATTTTTAGGTACCTGAACCTTTGCCAAGGTTTTATGAAGTGTTATGTCATAGTGCTTTTTCAAAGCACTTACCTCATTATCATGACCATTTTGATAATTTGCTCATCTCCTTCCTCAAGGAATTTTACGTTTGGAATCGATTGGTCTATCACGCTTCTGGCGTACCATAGACTTTGTCCTTCAAGGACTATTTATTGGAGCATTTGTAGCTTAATTAAAATATTGGGGCAGCAAATACATCTGGCAAATTATTTGCAAAATTTTGCGAATCAATTATCTCTTGAACTTCAAGTTCACATTTCTTTAATGAGGATCTAGATAATTCACCCCACACATAATTTCAACTGCTAAGCATATCTCCCCTAATGTTAGGAAATCTAACATTCATGTAACGTCGTGCACTTTGAAATAACTATGAAGAAGTTTATAATTGGAATTAGTAATTTTTTTGAAGAAGTCAGAATCTGGAAATTTAGTTAAGTATGGGAAAAAAATGAGTTTTTGTTTGTCAACTTCAAACAGTCATAACTCCTTGCTCAGAATGATTTAGGAAAATTTCCAGTTATTTCTGGAAATCCCTTGGAATGATCTTTCCAACGCCGCTGAGTTTGCTCAATTCCGAGTTCGTATGAGTGAGTTATGCCCTTTGGAAGTTGGGATGTTGACACAGTCGCACAGGGCAGTTTAGTTCGAAAATTTTAAGGGTATTTTGGTCTTTTCCCTAGCCAATTATTTTGGTTATATTGAGGTGTTAGACTGATTTTAAATCACTTTTCCCTTATTAAAAGTGAGAGTTAGGGTTTTGGAGAGAAGAGAGAAAGAAGAGGAGAAAGAGAAGAAGAAGCAAGGATTTCGTCAAGATCGTCGTGGTTTTCGTCGGGGGTGATCCCTATTAAGGTATGTGAGTTCAGAGTGTTGGGTTGGTTCTTTCCCCCACATGCAAAACTCGTTTTATTTCCGAGAAAAGATTGGTTGTGTTGTTGAAGTTGTTGGGTTGTGATTGTTGAATTCTTGTGGTTGTGTTGCTGAAGTTTCTTGCTGGTTTAGTACATGTTTCCAGTTGTGTTTTTAAGTTGAAATCCACTGTATGTTGAGGGGTTTATGATCCCAAGTGTTTGCTGCTGGAACCATTGAAGTTAAGAGGGTTTAGAGTTGGCAACATGAAGGAGAAAAGTCGGGCAGCTTGTATGAAACAAGTCTGCGTCGCAGATTTGTTCCCTCTGTGAACAAAAGCTGCTCCGCGTCGCGGACAGGACGCGGACTCCACTATTTTCAGAAT